>NC_057811.1:213322202-213493823 GCF_018294505.1 Triticum aestivum | reverse complement strand
GGAAGGAGCACCACTATCCACTGCCTTGCTAATATCCTTCCGCTTTATTGATTTTGCATTGTCAAGTAAAACCGACAAGAAAAAGCAATAAAATTCACTCTTCAGAACTCATTCATGCGTGATACAAACAATCATTACTCCGACGTAAGTAAAACACATGATAGCAGGATGGAATATGTACGAAAAACGGGATGGCATGACATATTCACAACTATTTGTGTAAACTAAGCAGAAGGCATTTCAAAAAATTAGAAGCATCAAATTAGAAGTCATTTAATCAAATTACAAGCAATCCAAGCTAGACACCGGATGCAACATGCAAGACAATATCACACTGTCAAGCTAAAGAAAGCACCTGGGATGCCGGTTTCGCCGGAAGACCGCCGTTAGTCCCTGCCTTAATTTTTTCCTTCCTCTTACTTAATTTTATTGCTGTGTCAAGTCAAACCCGTAATAAAATTGAATAAAGATTCTCTTATCAGAACTCATTGATGCAGGATGCTTATGAGCACTACTTTAATGTAAGCGACCGCATGATAGGACGATTGAATGTGTAAGAAAAAGGACAACATTGCATATTCACAACTATGATGTGTAAACTAAGCGGAAGGAATTTCGACAAATTAGAAGCATCAAAAGCTAGACACCATATGAAAGATGCAATGAATATCACTCTACTAAGTTAAAATTGTCCCGTCATAAGTGCCATTTCAACAAATTAGAAGTTGTACAAACTAGAAAAGAATGTGTGATGTGACATATATCACACTCCCACGTTAAACGTGTCTTATGATAAGTGATTGTTGTAGGTTACACAAGAGTAGTACTTTGATGTAAGAACATGGTGTGATAGACATATATTGTATTTTCTAGAAACAGGAACAAGTGTCTTGTTCACAAGTATAATGTGTAAAGTAAGCAGATGGAATTCAACAAAATTAAAAGCAATACAAGCTAGACATCATACATAACAGGCAACCACATATAGCAGTGCCAAGTTAGAGGCGAGACGTGCCCATCAACAACACAACTATGTTGAGTGTCTATGCATGTGTTGTCTTGCAAATCTTGTTGGGGGGGGGGGAGGCCCTCCGTTTTAGTTGGTCGGAAGGAGCACCACTATCCACTGCCTTGTTAATTTCCTTCCGCTTTATTGATTTTGCATTGTGAAGTAAAACCTACAAGAAAAAGCAATAAAATTCACTCTTCAGAACTCATTCATGCATGATACTGACAATCACTACTCTGACATAAGGCAAACACATAATACGAGGATGGAATATGTACGAAAAACAGGACATCATGGCATGTTCACAACTATTTGTGTAAACTAAGCAGAAGTAATTTAATCAAATTACAAGCAATACAAGCTAGACACCGTATGCAACACGCAAGCCAATATCACACTACCAAGTTAGAGAAAGCACCTCCGATGCCAGTTTCAACGGAAGACCGCCATCAGTCCCTGCCTTAATTTTTTTCCTTCCTCTTACTTAGTTTTATTGCCTTGTCAAGTTAAACCCACAAGGAAAATGAATAAAAATTTGCTTTTCAGAACTCATTGATGCAGGATGCTAACGAGCACTACTTGAATGTAAGGTGATGCATGATAGGACGATTGAATGTGTAAGAAAAAAGGACATCATTGCATATTCAAGCTATGATGTGTAAACTAAGCAGAAGGCATTTCAATAAATTAGTAGCAATGAAAGCTAGACACCATATTAAAGATGCAACGAATATCACTCAGCCCAGTTAAAACTATCTCGTCATAAGTGCCATTTCAACAAATTAGAAGTAGTACAAGCTAGAAAAGAATGCAAGATGTAACCTATATCATACTCCCATGTTAAATGTGTCTTATCATAAGTGATTGTTGCAGGTTACACAACAGTAGTACTTTGTTGTAAGAACATGGTGTGATAGAAAGATATTGTATGTTCTAGAAACAAGAACACGTATCTTATTCACATGTATAATGTGTAAAGTAAGCAGAAGCAATACAAGCTAGACATCATACATAACATGCAACCACATATAACAGTGCCAAGTTAGAGGGAGCACCTATGATGATGGACTAGGGGAGACGTGCTCACCATCAACACATCTACGTTGAGTGTGTGTGCATGTGTTGTCTTGCAAATCTTGTTGGGGGGCTGGAGGAGTAGAATATGTAGAGGCCCTCTATTTTAGTTGGTCGGAAGGAGCACCATTGTCCACTGCCTTGCTAATTTCCTTCCGCTTTATTGATTTTGCATTGTCAAGTAAAACCGACAAGAAAAAGCAATAAAATTCATTCTTCAGAACTCATTCATGCATGATGTTGAAAATCACTACTCTGACGTAAGGCAAACACATGATACGAGGATGGAATATGTGCGAAGAACAGGACCACATGGAATATTCACAACTATTTGTGTAGACTAAGCAGGTGTCATTTAATCGAATTACAAGCAATACAAGCTAGACATGGTAGGCAACATGCAAGATAATATGACACTATCAAGCTAGAGAAAGCATCTGGGATGCCGGTTTCGCCGGAAGACCGCCATCAGTCCCTACATTAATTTTTTCCTTCCTCTTACTTAATTTTATTGGCTTGTCAAGTAAAACCCAGAAGAAAAATGAATAAAGATTCACTTTTCAGAACTCATTGATGCAGGATGCTAACGAGCACTACTTTAATGTAAGGCGACCACATGATAGGACGATTGAATATGTAAGAAAAAAAGACAGCATTGCATATTCACAGCTATGATGTGTAAACTAAGCAGAAGGCATTTCAAAAAATTAGAAGCATCAAAAGCTACACAACATATGAAAGATGCAACGAATATCACTCTACTAAGTTAAAATTGTCTCATCATAAATGCCATTTCAAGAAATTAGAAGTAGTACAAGCTAGAAAAGAATGTGAGATGTTACATATATCACACTCCCACGTTAAATGTGTCTTATGATAAGTGATTGTTGTAGGTTACACAAGAGTAGTACTCTGATGTAAGAACATGGTGTGATAGACAGATATTGTATGTTCTAGAAACAGGAGCACGTGTCTTATTCACAAGTATAAGGTGTAAAGTAAGCAGATGGAATTCAACAAACTTAGAAGCAATACAAGCTAGACATCATGCATAACATGCAACCACATATAACAGTGCCAAGTTAGAGGGAGCACGTGTGATGGTTGACTAGGGGAGACGCGCCCATCATCAACACAACTACGTTGAGTGTCTATGCATGTGTTGTCTTGCAAATCTTGTTGGGGGGGTGGCGGAGTAGAATCTGTAAAGGCCCTCCGTTTTAGTTGGTCGGAAGGAGCACCACTATCCACTGCCTTGCTAATTTCCTTCTGCTTTATTGATTTTGCATTGTCAAGTAAAACCGACAAGAAAAAGAAATAAAATTCACTCTTCAGAACTCATTCATGCATGATACAAACAATCATTACTCCGACGTAAGTAAAACACATGATAGAAGGATGGAATATGTACGAAAAACGGGATGGCATGACATATTCACAACTATTTGTGTAAACTAAGCAGAAGTCATTTAATCAAATTACAAGCAATCCAAGCTAGACACCGTATGCAACATGCAAGACAATATCACACTGTCAAGCTAAAGAAAGCACCTGGGATGCCGGTTTCGTCGGAAGACCGCCGTTAGTCCCTGCCTTAATTTTTTCCTTCCTCTTACTTAATTTTATTGCCGTGTCAAGTCAAACCCATAATAAAATTGAATAAAGATTCACTTTTCAGAACTCATTGATGCAGGATGCTCATGAGCACTACTTCAATGTAAGTGACCGCATGATAGGACGATTGAATGTGTAAGAAAAAGGACAGCATTGCATATTCACAACTATGATGTGTAAACTAAGCAGAAGGCATTTCAACAAATTTGAAGCATCAAAAGCTAGACACCATATGAAAGATGCAATGAATATCACTCTACTAAGTTAAAATTGTCCCGTCATAAGTGCCATTTCAACAAATTAGAAGTAGTACAAACTAGAAAAGAATGTGTGATGTGACATATATCACACTCCCACATTAAACGTGTCTTATGATAAGTGATTGTTGTAGGTTACACAAGAGTAGTACTTTGATGTAAGAACATGGTGTGATAGACATATATTGTATTTTCTAGAAACAGGAACACGTGTCTTGTTCACAAGTATAATGTGTAAAGTAAGCAGATGGAATTCAACAAAATTAGAAGCAATACAAGCTAGACATCATACATAACATGCAACCACATATAACAGTGCCAAGTTAGAGGCGAGACGTGCCCATCATCAACACAACTACGTTGAGTGTCTATGCATGTGTTGTCTTGCAAATCTTGTTGGTGGGGGGAGGCCCTCCGTTTTAGTTGGTCGGAAGGAGCACCACTATCCACTGCCTTGCTAATTTCCTTCCGCTTTATTGATTTTGCATTGTGAAGTAAAACCTACAAGAAAAAGCAATAAAATTCACTCTTCAGAACTCATTCATGCATGATACTGACAATCACTACTCTGACATAAGGCAAACACATAATACAAGGATGGAATATGTACGAAAAACAGGACATCATGGCATGTTCACAACTATTTGTGTAAACTAAGCAGAAGTAATTTAATTAAATTACAAGCAATACACGCTAGACACCGTATGCAACACGCAAGCAAATATCACACTACCAAGCTAGAGAAAGCACCTCCGATGCCGGTTTCACCGGAAGACCGCCATCAGTCCCTGCCTTAATTTTTTCCTTCCTCTTACTTAGTTTTATTGCCTTGTCAAGTTAAACCCACAAGGAAAATGAATAAAAATTCGCTTTTCAGAACACACTGATGCAGGATGCTAACGAGCACTACTAGAATGTAAGGTGATGCATGATAGGACGATTGAATGTGTAAGAAAAAAGGACATCATTGCATATTCAAGCTATGATGTGTAAACTAAGCAGAAGGCATTTCAATAAATTAGAAGCAATGAAAGCTAGACACCATATTAAAGATGCAACGAGTATCACTCAGCCCAGTTAAAACTATCTCGTCATAAGTGCCATTTCAACAAATTAGAAGTAGTACAAGCTAGAAAAGAATGCAAGATGTAACCTATATCATACTCCCATGTTAAATGTGTCTTATCATAAGTGATTGTTGCAGGTTACACAACAGTAGTACTTTGATGTAAGAACATGGTGTGATAGAAAGATATTGTATGTTCTAGAAACAAGAACACGTATCTTATTCACATGTATAATGTGTAAAGTAAGCAGAAGCAATACAAGCTAGACATCATACATAACATGCAACCACATATAACAGTGCCAAGTTAGAGGGAGCACCTATGATGATGGACTAGGGGAGACGTGCTCACCATCAACACATCTACGTTGAGTGTGTGTGCATGTGTTGTCTTGCAAATCTTGTTGGGGGGCTGGCGGAGTAGAATATGTAGAGGCCCTCTATTTTAGTTGGTCGGAAGGAGCACCATTGTCCACTGCCTTGCTAATTTCCTTCTGCTTTATTGATTTTGCATTGTCAAGTAAAACCGACAAGAAAAAGCAATAAAATTCATTCTTCAGAACTCATTCATGCATGATGCTGAAAATCACTACTCTGACGTAAGGCAAACACATGATACGAGGATGGAATATGTGCGAAAAACAGGACCACATGGCATATTCACAACAATTTGTGTAGACTAAGAAGGTGTCATTTAATCAAATTACAAGCAATACAAGCTAGACAAGGTAGGCAACATGCAACATAATATGACACTATCAAGCTAGAGAAAGCACCTGGGATGCCGGTTTCGCCGGAAGACCGCCATCAGTCCCTGCATTAATTTTTCCTTCCTCTTACTTAATTTTATTGGCTTGTCAAGTAAAACCCACAAGAAAAATGAATAAAGATTCACTTTTCAGAACTCATTGATGCAGGATGCTAACGAGCACTACTTTAATGTAAGGCGACCACATGATAGGACGGTTGAATATGTAAGAAAAAAGACAACATTGCATATTCACAGTTATGATTTGTAAACTAAGCAGAAGGCATTTCAACAAATAGAAGCATCAAAAGCTAGACACTATATGAAAGATGCAACGAATATCACTCTACTAAGTTAAAATTGTCTTGTTATAAGTGCCATTTGAACAAATTAGAAGTAGTACAAGGTAGAAAAGAATGTGAGATGTAACCTATATCACACTCCCACGTTAAATGTGTCTTATGATAAGTGATTGTTGCAGGTTACACAACAGTAGTACGTTGATGTAAGAACATGGTGTGATAGACAGATATTGTATGTTCTAGAAATAGGAACACATGTCTTATTCACATGTATAATGCGTAAAGTAAGAAGATGGAATTCAACAAACTTAGAAGCAATACAAGCTAGACATCATACATAACATGCAACCACGTATAACAGTGCCAAGCTAGAGGGAGTACCTATGATGGTTGACTAGGGGAGACGTGCTCATCATCAACACAACTACGTTGAGTGTATATGCATGTGTTGTCTTGCAAATCTTGTTGGGGGGGGTGGGGATGGCGGAGTAGAATCAATAGAGGTCCTGCATTTTAGTTGGTCGGAAGGAGCACCATTATCCACTTCCTTGATAATTTCCTTCCTCTTTATTGATTTTGCATTGTCAAGTAAAACCGACAAGAAAAAGCAATAAAATTCACTATTCAGAACTCATTCATGCATGATACTAACAATCACTACTCTGACGTAAGGCAAACACATGATACGAGGATGGAATATGTACGAAAAATAAGACGTCATGGCATATTCACAATTATTTGTGTAAACTAAGAAGAAGTAGTTTAATCATATTACAAGCAATACAAGCTAGACACCGTATGCAACACGCAAGATAATATCACACTGCCAAGCTAGAGAAAGCACCTGCGATGCCGGTTTCGCCGGAATACCACCATGAGTCCCTGCCTTAATTTTTTTCCCTTCCTCTTACTTAATTTTATTGGCTTGTCAAGTAAAACCCACAAGAAAAATGAATAAAGATTCACTTTTCAGAACTCATTGATGCAGGATGCTAACGAGCACTACTTTAATGTAAGGCGACCACATGATAGGACGATTGAATATGTAAGAAAAAAGGACAGCATTGCATATTCAAAGCTATGATGTGTAAACTAAGCAGAAGGCATTTCTACAAATTAGAAGTAATGGAAGCTAGACACCATATGAAAGATGCAAAGAATATCAGTCTACCCAGTTAAAACTATCTCATCATAAGTGCCATTTCAACAAATTAGAAGTAGTACAAGCTAGAAAAGAATGCGGTATGTAACCTATATCACACTCCCATGTTAAACGTGTCTTATCATAAGTGAGTGTTGCAGGTTACACAACAGTAGTACTTTGATGTAAGAACATGGTGTGATTGACAGATATTGTATGTTCTAGAAACAGGAACACGTGTCTTATTCACAGGTATAATTTGTAAAGTAAGCAGATGGTATTCAACAAAATTAGAAGCAATACAAGCTAGACATCATACATAACATGCAACCACATATAACAGAGCCAAAGTTAGAGGGAGCACCTGTGATGGTGGACTAGGGAAGAAGTGCTCCTCATCAACACATCTACGTTGAGTGTCTATGCATGTGTTGTCTTGCAAATCTTTTTGTGGGGCTAGCGGAGTAGAATCTGTTGAGGCCCTCTGTTTTAGTTGGTCGGAAGGAGCACCATTGTCCACTCCTTGCTAATTTCCTTCCGCTTTATTGATTTTTGCATTATCAAGTAAACCGGCAAGAAAAAGCCATAAAATTCACTCTTCCGAACTCATTCATGCATGATACTGACAATCACTACTCTGACGTAAGTCAAACACATGATAGCAGGATGGAATATGTACGAAAAATAGGACGGCATGACATATTCACAACTATTTGTGTGAACTAAGCACAAGAGATTTAATCAAATTACAAGCAATACAAGCTAGACACCGTATGCAACATGCAAGACAATATCACACTGTCAAGCTAGAGAAAGCACTTGGGATGCCGGTTTCGCTGTAAGACCGCCATCTCTCCCTGCCTTAATTTTTTTCCTTCCCCTTACTTAATTTTATTGCCTTGTCAAGTCAAACCCACAAGAAAAATGAATAAATATTTGCTTTTCAGAACTCATTGATGCAGGATGCTGACGAGCACTACTTTAATGTAAGGCGGCCTCATGATAGGACGATTGAGTATGTAAGAAAAAAGGATGGCATTGCATTTTCACAACTATGATGTGTAAACTAAGTAGAAGGCATTTCACAAATTAGAAGCATCAAAGGCTAGACACCACATGAAAGATGCAAGGAATATCACTCTACTAAGTTAAAATTGTGTCGTGATAAGTGCCATTTCAACAAATTAGAAGTAGTACAAGCAAGAAAAGAATGTGAGATGTAACCTATATCACACTCCCACGTTAAACGTGTCTTATGATAAGTGATTGTTGCACGTTACACAACAGTAGTACTTTGATGTAAGAACATGGTGTGATAGACAGATATTGTATGTTCTAGAAACAAGAACACGTGTCTTATACACAAGTATAATGTGTAAAGTAAGCAGATGGAATTCAACTAAACTAGAAGCAATACAAGCTAGACATCATACATAACACACTACCACATATAACAGTGCCAAGTTAGAGGGAGCACCTGGGATGGTGGACTATGGGAGACGTGCTCATCATCAACACAACTACGTTGAGTGTCTATGCTTGTGTTGTCTTGCAAATCTTATTGGTGCGTTTGTGGAGTAGAATCTGTAGAGGCCCTCTGTTTTAGTTGGTCGGAAGGAGCACCATTATCCACTGCATTGATAATTTCCTTCCGCTTTATTGATTTTGCATTGTCAAGTAAAACGGACAAGAAAACACAATAAAATTCACTCTTCAGAACTCATTCATGCATGATACTGGAAATTACAACACTGACGTAAGGCAAACACATGATACAAGGATAGAATATGTACGAAAAACAGGACGTCATGGCATATTCATACCTATTTGTGTAAACTAAGGAGAAGTAATTTAATCAAATTACAAGCAATACAAGCTAGACACCGTATTCAACATGGAAGACAATATCACACTCCAAGTTAGAGAAAGCCCCTGGGATGCCGGTTTCGCCGGATGAACGCCATCAGTCCCTTCCTTAATTTTTTTCCTTCTTCTTACTTAATTTTATTTCCTTGTCAAGTCAACCCCACAAGAAAAATGAATAAAAATTCGCTTTTCAGAACTCCCTGATGCAGTATGCTGACGAGCACTACTTTAATGTAAGGCGACCGCATGATAGGACGATTGAATGTGTAAGAAAAAAGGACAACATTGCATATTCACAGCTATGATGTGTAAACTAAGCAGAAGACATTTCAACAAATTATAAGCAATGAAATCCAGATACCACATGAAAGATGCAACGAATATCACTCTACCAAGTTAAAACTATCTCGTCATAAGTGCCATTTCAACAAATTAGAAGTAGTACAAGCTAAAAAAGAATGCGATATGTAACCTATATCACACTCCCACGTTAAATGTGTCTTATGATAAGTGATTATTGCAGGTTACACAGTAGTAGTATGTTGATGTAAGAACACGGTGTGATAGACAGATATTGTATGTTCTAGAAACAGGAACACGTGTCTTATTCACATGTATAATGTGTAAAGTAAGCAGATGGAATTCAACTAAATTAGAAGCAATACAAGCTAGACATCATACATAACATGCAACCACATATAACAGTCCCAAGTGAGAATGAGTAGCTATGGATGTGTTGTCTTCCAAATCTTGTTGGGGGGATGGCGGAGTAGAATCTGTAGAGGCCCTCCGCTTCAATTGGTCGCAAGGAGCGCCATTATCCACTGCCTTGCTAATTTCCTTCCGCTTTATTGATTTTGCATTGTGAAGTAAACCGACAAGAAAAAGCAATAAAATTCACTCTTCAGTACTCATTCATGCATTATACTGACAATCACTACTTTGATGTAAGGCAAACACATGATACGAGGATGGAATTTGTACGAAAAACAGGATGACATGGCATACTCACAACTATTTGTGTAAACTAAGCAGGAGTCATTTAATCAAATTACACGAAATACAAGCTAGACACCGTATGCAACATGCAAGACAATATCACAATGTCAAGCTAGAGAAAGCACCTGGGATGCCGGTTTCGCCGGAAGCCCGCCATCAGTCCCTGCCTTAATTTTTTCCTTCCTCTTAGTTAATTTTATTGCCTTGCCAATTTAAACCCACAAGAAAAATGAATAAAGATTCGCTTTTTAGAACTCATTGATGCAGGATGCTGACGAGCACTACTTTAATGTAAGGCGACCGCTCGATAGGATGATTGAATATGTAAGAAAAAAGGACAGCATTGCATATTCACAACTATGATGTGTAAACTAAGCAGAAGGCATTTCAACAAATAAGAAGCATCAAAATCTAGACACCATATGAAACATGCAACGAGTGTCACTCTACTAAGTTAAATTGTCTCGTCATAAGTGCCATTTTGTCGTGGGAAACCACAGCCATCTATGGGACCAAGAGTCCCTTGCTGGTTTGGCGGGGGGATGGCATGTTGCACAAAGAGCAGAGAGGCGTCAAACAGCACGACATAGATCACACAGGCAGCCTTTTACCCTGGTTTGGGCCGTCATGAGGCATAAAACCCTACTCCTGCTTTGATGGATTGATGGTGGAAAAATGGTGGTGAGCGCAACACGCTTTGCCCGGCAGGGTTTCCTAGGGGCGAAACGGCCGCGCGCGTATGAATGTGTGAAGGGGTGGATTCACTAACCCTTTCTACGGTTGCCTTGGGCCTCCTTCTATAGACAAAGGGGTCACCAAAGTGGCAAATCAGTCATTATGCCCTGATTAGATAGTGAACAGTGCTATCATACCTAACTCTGCAGGCTGACAGAGCACATTAAATTCGCCGCTCAACGTCACATCGTTGCTTGGCCGGCAGGCCTTGCCTGGCTATTTTTTCAGCTTTGCACCTGCTCGCTCGACACGTCGCAGGATGGGTGTCGCCTGCAGGTATTTCCTGTAGGATGTGGCTGCCATGTGGCGGACAACAGCCACTTAATCACTTTGGAGCTTGACACCCCACCGATCGACGATGCACGTCGTGGTGAGGTGGTGTGGTGGTGTGGTGAGGTGGTTCTGCTCTTGCGAGTCCCGGCAGGCCCTGCCGGGACGACCTGGAGTCTTGCTTCCGGGGGTGACCCCGTCCTTGCTATGCTCGCCTGCCCGACAAGGGAGGTTTTTCCCTTAGCAGTATCTTGCTCCTCTGGCTAGTCTTGGCCTACTTGTGTTGCACGTTGGTCCTTCGAAGAATTGATTCCTTGTGCTCCACTCTGACCTTGGTGTTGTAATCTGGTTCTCGTGCCTGTGTATAGTCTGGCAACAGACCCAGGGTTTGTTGCACCGACAGAAGCCCCCGGGCCTATCCCGAACGTGTTGTCGAGCGTCGTCGGGGTAGGCCCTAATAAGTGCACTGGCAGAGGTGTGGAAGTGGTTGGCCCCTTGAGATCTTCTTTGCTTCTTCATTAATCTTGAGCCCTGGCCAGTTTCCGATTTTCCCGCGCATCGTGTGCAATGTTACAGAAAAACTTAGATCTTGGCCTGTGAATTGCCCATGCCCCACGATCACGGGGTAGAAACTGCCATCCCACTTGCTCCCTATTTCATGCGCACCCGCCACATGTACTTCATGCATTGGGTAGGGTAGGTGGTGGATGCGGAGAGCGCGGGGGTGAGTGCCATGGTAGAAAACCAGGCGTCGTCGGTTGGAGCAGAGTGTCGGCCCTGATTCCCCGAGCCACTGAAGGCGCAGGGAGGCCGTATTGGGGGGGCGGGGCAGCCGCTCCCTGAGCGAGAGGCCAGCCCCCTGCCCCATCCTTCTATAAAAGGGGGCAGGAGTGGTGCATTTGCTTACACACACTTCTTCACCCCCCTCCTCAATCTTTCTTCACTCGCCATGGTGAGGGGACGAGGGCGTGGTGGTACTCCAGCTGTAGCGACGAGGGCTGCTGCTCGACAGCGCATCCCTCCTCCTCTGGACCACGCGGTGGTGGAACCCGCCGTGAGAGGAGGAGGGAGGGGTGAGGTCGTGGTCGCCGCGGCGCTCGAGGAGGAGGAGGACGGGGCGGCGCTTTAGCCGTGCCCCACCGGAGGCTCCTCCTATGATGGAAGGCCACATCGGAGACCAGCCCCGGGAGTTCATCATCAGGCTGTACAAGCCTCCGTGCGGCCATCTCCGCCTCCCCACTCCATTTGCACAGGTAATGGAGGTCGAACTGCCGCGCACACTGAGGCTGCACATGAGGCGCTGTGGGAATGTCGGCATGTGGGTGGATGTTGACTTCCCTGCTCCTCATGTTATGTACCTCCGCCGTGGCTGGAAGACCTTTGCTCGTGCCCATAGCTTGTCGGAGGGGCACGTTCTCCAGTTTAAATTAATGGAGAATGGCCTGCTTTTGGTCAAGATTTTTGGGCGCTCCGAAGCTTGCTTAGGGTGCTGCGCGGAGAGCTCGACCGACGAATAAAGCTCCTCCTTGAGCGAAAGAGACGAGCAGGATAGTGACGGCGGTGATGACGACGGCGACCGGGAGGGCGATGACTCTAACTTCGGCTGAGTGTCGCCCGCACCATCTTCATCAGGCGGCAACACCATCATCTGCACCCGCATCTCCTTCGCAGCAAGGTGATTTGCCAGGGAGTTGGATGTAGAGGTGGGGATGGTGCCTCCCGGCTTCCTCCAGCAGCCTTCCAGCTGGACCTCGGCAGGCTTCCACATGGGCTGCAGCTCCATTAGCCCTACCGCATCCTGCTGGCCCTGGTGGTGGTGGTTGACGGGCCTCCTCCACCATGCTCTCCATCAACGCGTTTGCCAGTGTCCTCCTGTCCCCGCCAGGCTACCTCTCTTGGAGCCCGACAGGGTCAGGCTGGGCTTCTGCCCAGGCACTCCTTTTGCCCCCTTCACCTTCTACCCCCGTGCCTAGGAGGAGAGGGACAAGAAAGGGCATTACGGGGCACTTATCTTTTTTCAATCTTAAATCTGTAGGTGCTTGCCAAATTTTAGTTCAAATAATGTAATTTCTCGAGTCCATGTTTGTGTGTGTAAGGTCTGTACTTGTTTGATCAACATTTTTAATGAAAAAGATAAACCTTGCAGGGCGCGTGCATGTATATGTCCATGTAGAGGTGGAATGCCTCTATATTTCAAATAAACGAGTTCACCCCGGCAGGCTATCCTGCCGGTACCCTCTATTTTGCTGCCGGGGACTAAGCCTACCGAGCTAAAATTGCGATGAGGCACCAGCCCATCACCAATCTTTTTTCACAAAGGCCACTGCGACCATCCAGACCGAAGCAACGTTCGTCTCAAGGGATGGGAGCACCTAAGTTTCAAAAAAGCGGCGAGGTTTTCTTATGCAAAAGTATTTACTTACAGAACACTTATGGGCAAGAGATATAACTTATCTGTTTGGCTTGCCGGAGATCGCAGTATTGGTTCATCTTTCCAGCTTCCTGTAGAGGCCAAGCTCACGGCAGGAACCTGCAGTTTTATGCAGATGGAAATGATGCAAGATGCGATCTTATCTATATGCATTCGCAATGCTCATGAAATTCTTATGCATGCATGCAGCTTGTCGGGGCCCCCCAGCGCTTCATTTATTTCTCTGTTGCTCAGGGTCTGCGGCTGGCTTTGTACAAGGGGTGGCATGCAAATGAGGCCTGGCACACGCGCCTTACGGGTAGAACTTGCGGAGATGCTCAATATTCCCTGAGTATTGGAATTGAATGCCATCTCCGGTCTCCAGACTGACTACGCCAGGTCTGGTGACTCGAACTACCCAGTAAGGGCCTTCCCACTTTGGCGTCAACTTGTTTGTACCCTTGGCGGACTGAATGCGCCTAAGGACAAGGTCGGCTTCCTCAAAATACCGGGCACGAACCCTGCGGCTATGATAGCGACACAGGGCTTGCTGGTAGCGTGCAACGCGCGTAGCAGCCCGGAGATGGTTCTCCTCGAGAAGCACAACGTCGTCACGCCGGTGTTGTTCCTGCGCTACTTCATCGTAGGCAAGCACTCGAGGTGACCCATAAATGAGTTCTGTGGGGATACTTCTTCTGCCCCATAGACTAGGGAGAAGGGAGTCTGTCCAGTAGCCTGATTTCGTGTCGTTTTGAGGGACCAGAGAACTACCGACAGCTCGTCGATCCATCGCCTGCCGCACTTCTGCAGCGTATCAAAGGTTCTCGTCTTGAGTCCTCACAACACTTCATCATTGACCCTCTCAGCTTGTCCATTGCTTCTAGGATGTGCAACAGAGGCGAATGAGATCCTGCTTCCGAGGGCATGAACATATTGCATGAAGGCGCGGCTCATGAATTGGGTGCCGTTGTCGGTGATGATCCGGGCAGGGACCCCGAAGTGACACACCAATTCTTTCAAGAACTTGATAGCTGACTGAGCAGTCACCTTTCTCATGGCAGCTACTTTCGGCCACTTTGTAAACTTGTCGATAGCAACAAACAAGAATTCAAAGCCCCCGGCGGCTTGGGAAAGGGCCGAGGATATCGAGCCCCCAGGACGAAAACGGCCATGACAAAGGGATTGTCTGAAGAGCTTGTGCATGCAGATGGATGTTCTTGGAATGGAACTGGCAGGCTTCACACTTGGTGACTAGCTCGACCACATCTTGGAGGGCTGTGGGCCAATAGAGTCCTTATCGGAATGCTTTCCCAACTAATGCCCTTATCTAATGTGGGAGCCGCACATGCCTTTGTGTATTTCAGCCAGTAGTTCCTTTCCTTCTTCCCGGCAGATGCACTTCAATTTCACACCGTTGGGCCTCCTTCTGTATAGAGTGTCATCAACAAACTGATATATACTGCCCCTCTGGGCTACTCTTTCAGCTTCATCTTGGTCATCGGGAAGTTCTCAAGTTTGGAGGAAATGGACTATGTGCCTTGCCCAAGTTTGAGCCAGGGGCTCAGCAGCAAGCACTAACGGTACCTCCTCATCTGCGGGAGCGCATTTCTCGACCATGGGGACCAGTGGCCCTGCAGGAGAGCGTAGCCCGGCAAGCGATGGGGGTTGTTTCCGGCAGGGTCCTTACTAGGAGCCCTGGGAGGCTCTACCGGGAGAGGCTTACCGGAGTCCAACTCCCTCCTCTTTGTGGCCATTGTTGCTGGGGATACGGAGGGCTGAGTAAGATGGAGAACAAAAGTTACTAGTTCCATAGGAAGTTTTTGCGCAGCACACTTTTACAGATGATCATCTATGCTGTTTCCGGCATGGGGTACGTGCTCTGTTTGCAATCCGTCAAAGCACTCCTCCAATCTTCTCACTTCCTCAATGTATGCCTCCATCAATGGACTTTGGTAATCCTTGTTGACTTGTCTCACCATAAGCTGTGAATCTCCTCGAATGATCAGCTTCTTGATTCCCAATTCTGTTGCAATCCTGAGCCCGGCAAGGAGCCCTTCATACTCTGTTGTATTGTTGGTTGCCTCATCCCGAGGAAAGTGCATCTGGACGACGTACTTCAAGTGCTCCCCTGTGGGAGCAACGAGAAGCACGCCAGCCCTTGCACCTTGAATGGAGAAGGCACCATCAAAATACATGATCCATTCTTGGGGTGCTTCCTTGCCGGGGATAACCGTTTCCAGCACTTCTTCATCAGGGGTTGGCGTCCATTCTGCAATAAACTCTGCCAATGCCCTACTCTGAATTGTTGATGTGCTCCCAAACTTCAGGCCAAAACTGGATAACTCCAAGGCCGACTCCACTATTCTGCCGGTAGCCTCAGGGTTTCGAAGTATCCTTTGCAACGGGAAGCGGGTGACAACCGTGATCTCATGGGCTTGGAAGTAGTGGTGCAGTTTCCTTGAGGCCATGATGAAGCCAAAAATTAATTTTTGCACACCAGAGTACCTCGATCTAGCCCCCTATAATAGGGAACTAACGAAGTATACTGGGCGCAGCACCACTTTCTTCCTTGCCGCGTCCTTGGGGTTCTCCCTGCCGCCGGGCTCTTCTCTGTCTTGATCCTCATCTGGTCTTGTCGGGCTCTGCTCACTCTCTGCTTCTTCTACTTCCCATTGTGCCACTAGGGCTGCACTAACCACTTGATTAGTTGCCGCCAAGTACAACAGCATTGGCTCTTAGGGTTTTGGGGCAACCAAAGTGGGCACAGAGGACAAGTAGGCCTTTAACACTTGCAAAGTTGCGTCTGCTTTTGGGGTCAACTTCATGGGCTATGCCTTCTTCAAAATCTTGAAGAACGGCAGGGCGCGCTCGGCGGATCTAGAGATGAATCTGCTAAGCGTGGCAACGCACCCTGTCAGACGCCTCACATCCTTGACCATCCTAGGTGCCTGTATCTGCTCGATAGCTTTGATCTTGTCGGGGTTGGCCTCGATTCCTCGATGGGATACGAAGAACGAAGTAGCTTGCCAGAGGGAACGCCAAACACACACTTCTCTGGATTTAGCTTCAAGTAGATCTTGTCTTGCGCAGATTAGCAAATGTCTCCTCCAAATCCTGGATGAGGGTTGATCTGTCCTTGGTCTTGACCACAATATCATCCATATAAGCCTCAATGTTTCTGTGCAACTATGTTTCAAAACCAATTTGGACTGCTATTGCAAAAGTGGACCCGACACTCTTTAAACCGAAAGGCATGCGCACAAAGCAGTACGTACCACATGGGGTGATGAACGAGGTCTTCTCTTCGTCTTCATTGGACATGAAGATCTAATGATACCCAGAGTATGCATCCAAAAAGGAGAGTAAATCACAACATGAAGTGGAGTCCACAATCTGGTCAATGCGCGGCAAGGGAAAATGGTCCTTTGGGCAAGCCTTGTTGAGATCCGTGAAATCTATGCAAAGCCTCCATTTCCCGTTAGCCTTGCGCACGACCACTGGGTTTGCTAACCATGTCAGGTGTAGTACTCCTCTGACCAGACCAGCTGCCTCAAGCTTCTTGATCTCTTCGGCAATGAACTGCTACCTCTCCAAGGCCTACTTTCGAACCTTTTGCTCAACGGGTCGGGCATGTGGGCAGACAGCAAGGTGGTGCTCGATTACCTCCCTGGGAACACCGGGGATATCAGATGGTTGCCAGGCAAACACATCGATATTCTCCCGTGGGAAGGCAACGAGCGCGCTTTCCTGTTTGTCATCAAGGGTGGTGTTGATGGTGAAGGTACCATCAACGCCAGCCAGCCCTGTCGGGGCCTTCTTCACATGTGGTGCAGCGACCTTGGATCTTTTGCTGTTGGAACTCTCCGGCAAGTCATCAACAGGCGTAGCGCACTTCGAAGAGGTACCCTTCTCGGATTCTTGCTGGCGTCCCTGCTATCCTTCTTCGTTCCTTTGTTTTCCTTGGCGGGAACTGATGCTGCCGTGGCCTCTGCCGCAACTGCGTCCCGGTACATCTTGTCCACGCAAATGATTGCGTCCTTCTCGTCTGACGGGATGGAAATGACTCCTACCGGCCCTGGCATCTTCAAGGTGTTGTAGGCATAGTGGGATGCTGCCATGAAGTTTGCCAGAGCTGGGCGTCCAAGAATCCCATTGTACGGCAGGGGTAGGTCGCCACATCAAACACAACCTTCTAAGTCTGATAGTTCAGGCCCCCCCAAATGTCACTGGCAATGTGATCTTTCCCTTAGGATGACTCCTGCCGGGATTAACTCCTTGAAACGTGCCCGTGACCTTCAGCTCCTCCTCTCCTATCTGAAGGTTGCTAATAACCTTTGGGGAAATCACATTCAACCCGGCCCCGCCGTCAACCAACATCTTTGTGACTTTGAGGTTGTGAATTGTTGGAGAGGCAAACATCCTACCGCGGTGGTGCAGTCAGGATGGTCCTCTTCGTCAAAGATAATGGGCGTGCGTGACCATTCGAGCGGCTTCCGAGCCTCTACCGCTGGCTCCACAGCATTGACCTCACGCGCCCACCATTTAAGTTGACGGTGAGAGGAGTGCAAAGATGCACCCCCGTTGATGCACAGGGCGTGAGTGGCCTTCTGGAACTCCTGCTCGCCCGTTTCCTCTTCGTCCCCTCCATCACCCTCATTATTGCAAACTTCCTTCTCTCGGCCCCTGGTGGCTTTCCCTTAGTTCAAAAAAGCCTTGCTGGGACGATTTGCTTCACCGCCCCGGCCCTACCGCCAGTACCATTCTGACCTTTCTCCTTGTCTCGTTTCTCATATTCAGCCCTCTGCCTCTTGACAAGCTGCTCAACCCGATGACACTCTTGGAGATCGTGGCCCTTGATCCGATGGATCTTGCAGTACGTCCCATCACCTTTCCTAGCCTTCTCGGTAGCTGCAGCCCCGGGTAGTCAGCGCACGCGGTAGTCTCCTTACTGGGGGCTTCGGCCTTAGCCTTTTTGCCGGTACTGGGCGTGCCCGATCCTTCGACGGTCATCACTGCCTTATCCTTGCGCCTCTTGTTGCACTTCTTGCTCTTCTTCTGACTGGTGGATTCATCGTCATACTCCGAGTCGACGTTGATGCAATCTTCTTCTCCGTGGAGTTTCCTTCCCTCCTCCATCTGAGCACACTTGTCCACCAAGGTGTAAAGCTCCTTCACAGTCTTGGGTAACCGCACGTTCATCTTGGAACTAATCCTACGGTTGCGCACATTGGACTGGAAGGCAGCTATCACAGCCGCTGGATGGATATTTGGGATGTTTCTGTGGACTCTGTTGAATCTCTGCAAATACTTGCGGAGGGTCTCTCCTTCATTTTGTTGGAGAAGCTGCAAGTCGACGGGCCGTCCTAGTTCTTGATGGCCGCCTGTGAAGGCGCCAATGAACTCATGGCACAGGTCAGCCCATGACGAAATGGAGTTCTCCGGCAGGTGTATCAGCCAAGACCTCACATTGGACTTGAGTGCCAAAGGGAAGTAGTTGGCAAACACCTTCTCATCTCTTCGTCCAGCAGCCTGAATAGCGATGGTGTAGATGCTCAAAACTCTTCCGGATTCAACCTTCCATCATACTTCTCTGGTATCTCTGGCTTGAACGTGCGAGCGGATGGCCAACAGACTTGCTGCAACTCATGAGTAAAGGCAGGGCACCCAACCTCAAAAGGCAGGCACCCGCTGTCCTCGAGCGCAGGCTCATCAACATCGAGACCATCGCACCCATTGGTCCGGCGGTGGTCGTCGCAGCGTCGCTCGATGATGACGTGCGCGTCTCCCCTCTGCCTGACCTCCGGTGCTCGCCGTTGACTTGGACGTGCTCGAGGGTTGGAAGAGGCCATCGAGGCATCGTTGGGTTCTTGGTTCTTCCACTCCTGCGCTGGTTGCCAGGGTGGGGACTGCACCGTGGGGTGGCCCCCTCCGTATGACCAGCACCGCGAGTCGTTGTCATCGCTTGGGGAGGCTGTGATGGGCCGGCTCGCTGTGAGCCCCCAGCCTCGACGAAGCCAATCAGACTCTGAATGGTGGCTCTCCATTCGTCCATCTGATCGGCCGCCGATGGAAACCTCAGCAGCAGCTGGGCACGTGCCATGGCCTCCGTGGCGGTGCTTGGCATCGGTGATGATGATGTAGACCGCACCATCGCCCGACTTCTGACAGTGCCGGTGGCGACAGCGTCGCGCCCTTGCTGTTGCGAGCCAGCCACTTGGAGGGCACGGTGACGAGGTGAAGGCGCTTGAGGGCCAGCGGCTCCATTGGGCACAGTGGCTGGGTCAACCTGCTCTGGGGGAGGCGCGCACGCCGCGGCCGTGCCCGTGGCGGGGGCGGCCGGAGGGCGGCGATTCGCCCCAGACCGGGCGCCACCACTTTGGTTGTGCCCTTCGGCGAGGGGAAGAGGTACAGGTGGAATAACCCCTTTGCCCGTACCTCGTGGAGCATGGCCGCTGGGATCTTGCTGATGTTGCTCTCCTCCGGTGCTTCCCGCTCCTGTTTCGGCCGCGGGGGAGGTGGTGACGCCACCTCCTGCGTCAACCGCGTCCCCTGCAGTGCCCACATCCTCATGGGCCTCCGCATCCCCCGCGGCGTAGGTGGCCGCAGGCGGCGGAACCTTTGAGATGGACGGGTGAGCTGTAGCACCGGGTTTCTTCTTGGGCGCCATAATCGATAAAGCTGCAAGATGATGAAGATGACGCGCTGCTCACGCTTTCAGGTTCGCGCAAGTGACCCCCCTACCTGGCGCGCCAAAGATGTCGTGGGAAACCACGGCCATCTATGGGACCAAGAGTCCCTTGCTGGTTCGGCGGGGGATGGCACGTTGCACAAAGAGTAGAGAGGCGTCGAACAGCGCGACAGAGATCACAAAAGGCAGTCTTTTACCCAGGTTCGGGCCGCCGTGAGGCGTAAAACCCTACTCCTGCTTTGGTGGATTGATGGTGGAAAAATGGTGGTGAGCGCAACATGCTTTGCCCGCCAGGGTTGCCTAGGGGTGAAACAGTAGGGCGCGTATGAATGTGTGAAGGGGTGGATTCGCTAACCCTTTCTACGGTTGCCTTGGGCCTCCTTTTATAGACAAAAGGGTCACCACAGTGGCAAATTAGTCATTATGCACTGATTAGATAGCAAACAGTGCTATCATACGTAACTCTGCAGACTGACAGAGCGCATTAAATGCACCGCTCAACGTCACATTGTTGCTTGCCCGGCAGGCCTTGCGAGGCTATTTTGCCAGCTTCGCACCTGCTCGCTCGACACGTCGCAGGACGGGTGTCGCCTGTAGGTATTTCCTATAGGATGTGGCTGCCATGTCGCGAACAACAGCAACTTAATCACTTTGGAGCTTGACACCGCACCGATCGACGACACGCGTCGTGGTGAGGTGATTTTGCTTTCGTGAGTCCCGGCAGGCCCTGCCGGGACGGCCTTGAGGCTTGCTTCCGGGGATGACCCCGTCCTTGCTACGCTTGCCTGCCCGGCAAGGGAGGTTTTTCCCTTAGCAGTATCTTGTTCCTCTGGCTAGTCTTGGCCTTCTTGTGCTGCACGTTGGTCCTACGAAGAACTGATTCCTTGTGCTCCACTCTAACCTTGGTGTTGTAATCTTGTTCTCGTGCCTGTGCACAGTCTGGGCAACGGACCCAGAGTTTGTTGCACCGACACATTTAAAGAAATTATAAGTAGTACAAGCTAGAAAAGAATGTGAGATGTAACCTATATCACACTCGCACGTTAAACATGTCTTATGATAAGTGATTGTTGCAGGTTACACAACAATGGTACTTTGATGTAAGAACATGGTGTGATAGACAGATATTGTATGTTCTAGAAACAAGAACACGTGTCTGATTCACAAGTATAATGCATAAAGTAAGCAGATGGAATTCAACACACTTAGAAGAAATACAAGCTAGACATCATACATAACATGCAACCACATATAACAGTGCCAAGTTAGAGGGATCGCCTGTGATGGTTGACAAGGGGAGACGTGCTCATCATCAACACAGCTACGTTGAGTGTCTATGCATATGTTGTCTTGCAAATCTTGTTGGGGGGGGTGGCAGAGTAGAATCTGTAGAGGCCCTCCGTTTTAGTTGGTCAGAAGGAGCATCATTATCCACTGCCTTGCTAATTTCCTTCCGCTTTATTTTTATTTTCAAGTAAAACCGACAAGAAAAAAGCAATAAAATTCACTCTTCAGAACTCATTCATGTATGATACTGACAATCACTACTCTGACGTAAGGCAAACACATGATACGAGGATGGAATATGTACGAAAAATAGGACGTCATGGCATATTCACAACTATTTGTGTAAACTAAGCAGAAGTAATTTAATCAAATTACAAGCAATACAAGCTAGATACCTTATGCAACATACAAGACAATATGACACTGCCAAGCTAGATAAAGCACCTGCGACGCTGGTTTCGCCGGAAGACCGCCATCAGTCACTGCCTTAAATTTTTTCGTTCCTCTTACTTAATTTTAGTGCCTTGTCAAGTCAAACACACAAGAAAAATGAATAATCGCTTTTAAGAACTCATTTATGCAGGATGCTGATGAGCACTACTTTAATGTAAGGCAGCCGCATGATAGGATGCTTGAATGTGTAAGAAAAAATGACAGCATTGCATATTCACAACTATGATGTGTAAACTAAGCAGAAGGTATTTCAACAAATTAGAACCAATGCAAGCTAGACACCATATGGACGATGCAACGAATATCACTCTACCCAGTTAAAATTATCTCGTCATAAGTGTCATTTCAACAAATTAGAAGTAGTACAAGCTAGAAAAGAATGGGAAATGTAGGTACACCTCCAGCTCACCACCACATGTGGTCCTATCAAAATTACAGCCGACTGAAAATAAATAGTTCAGTCGATTTTTTTTCCTGAACCGTCCGATCTGCAAGGAACGGGCAGATGGCCTTCGTCTACCTCCCGCCAGTCACTATTGATGATCTTTCTAGAACGTCAGCGACCGTCGCCCCTCCCTCCCCTCAACCTCACACCACCATCGTGCTTGGCAGCGCCCCGCCGACCATCCCTTTAAGCCCTGCTGACCTCCAGATCGGGCGCCAGCAGCTCCTAGGCCCCACACACCCCTACAAAAAACACTGAGGCGTTGCTTCCCTGATGTAACAGGCGGACTAGGGCCTGTTACGCTGGGGAATGCTTCCTTTAATTAGGAATCAACTGACCAGTAATTGAAATCCAGGGGGCTACGGACCTCTAGCTAAGGTGAAATAGTATATGAGGAGAAACCTTGTGCATCACGAGTTACTAGGAACATCTAGTATAAGGAAGAAGGTGCAGGAAGAAGTGGTCAACTAGTGTTTTTTGTGGGATGAATACCGTGCAAGCAGACACGTAAGATTTGCACGAATAAGGGAAGAGGAGTACCGGTTCCGGTTGTCAGTGTTGTGTCCTCCTGATTTCACAGCGATGTTCTTCTTTTTACCGGGGGAACCGATGTTGTTGAGGAGGGTGGAATCTTGGACGAACCCATGGCCAAACTGTTGACTGTGTTGCGGTCGTCATCTGTCAGTGGAGGGGAAGCGGATCCGAGGCGACGAAGGATGGCGTAGCAAGAACATCTCCGGTGCGGAGGATGGTGGCGACGTTGGAGCGGCAGCGGTGATGCCCAGGATGACATGGTTGAACTGGCTCGGGTACGGTGCACGTCAGCGTCCTGGAGGCAGCTTGGCCTCGGCTTCAACTACTAGCCATGGAGGGCATTGCGGTTGCGGTTGCGGTGGATGATGACGTCAGGGTATCAGCTCCGGCGTGATGGAGGAGGGCGGCGGTTGATGTGTGGGATGGGATGGCGGACGGGGGACGCCGGGGTTTTGCGGCTGGTGGAGAGGTAGTTTTGGCGCTCATGGAGTATGGATGGGCAATCGGACGGGGGGCAGGGGGAGCTAAGGGGAACCATGTCTCGGTCTGGGATGGGCTTTTTTTTAACAGATGGGACGCGCTTGTTTGAAATTTGGGGAAAGTACAAACTTTGCCCCCCTCTTAAATTTCGGACCTACTCTGGGTCGGGGGTAGGATGGTAATCCCAGGTGTCCCAAATAGTGGGCGAGAGTGATTTCGGCCGAGCGCATGTGTGTTTAGGCTGCGACGGTGTATGAATGTCTTTCAGAGGCGGTTTCATGGCGTCTAGATGAAGTTACAAACCTACCTTTGGCCATCGGGCCGATAGGTTTCACGGGTCAGAGTTAGAAAATTAATTTCCTTCTACCAAACATTGGTCTCATGCGGTTTCGGGCTAGTAGAGGCTCTTTTGGTGCTTTGTTCAAAATTTTGAACCAGAAGCATTCACGTTTAGAGTACTCTTGAACTTTGAGGATTGACCTAAATAGACAACATTAAATTTGACCTTGTATGTTTGAAAATCTCATTAAATTATGTGCTTCTTTTTGAATTTTTGACTCTTGAAAATCCTATTACTACCATTATTTTGGAATGGAGGAGGTAAATTTGAATCTATTTTGTACACGACTACATATGCAATTATGTACAAAAGCAGAGCAAAGATTGGTGCCTACTACTTCTTGAGCTTGCGTTGGTTTTCCCCTTGAAGAGGAAAGGGTGATGCAGCAAAGTAGCGATAAGTATTTCCCTCAGTTAAGAACCAAGGTATCAATCCAGTAGGAGATAAACGCAAGTCTCCAATCTATGCACTGCACAAACAATCAAACACTTGCACCCGTGATACGTCTCCAATGTATCTATAATCTTTGATTGTTCCATGCTGTTATATCATCATTCTTGGATGTTTTACAATCGTTTTATAGCAACTTTATATCATTTTTGGGACTAACCTATTGACATAAGAGTTGCTGTTTTTTGCTTGTTTTTTACTTTGCAGAAAATCAATACCAAACAGAGTCCAAACAAAGTGAAACTTTTTGGAGAATTTTTCTAGGCCAGAAGACACAGGATGGCCAAATAAGTACCAGAGGGGAGCCCCGAGGGGGGCACAACCCACCTGGGCACGCCTAGAGGCCCAGGCGCGCCCTGGTGGGTTATGCCCACCTCGCTGGCCTCCCGTACCGCCTCTTTGCTCTATAAATACCCCAATATTCCAGAAACCCTAGGGGAGCCGACGAAAAATAATTCCGGCCGCCGCAAGTTCCGGAAACCACATATCCAATCTAGACACCATCATGGAGGGGTTCGTCTTCCTCATTGGTGCCTCTCTGATGATGCGTGAGTAGTTCATTGTAGACCTATGAGTCCGTAGTTAGTAGCTAGATGGCTTCCTCTCTCTCTCTCTTTTGATTCTCAATACAATGGTCTCTTGGAGATCTATTTGATGCAACTCTTTTTGCGGTGTGTTTGTTGGGATCCGATGAACTTTGAGTTTATGATCAGATCTATGTTTTTATCCATGCAAGTTATTTGAGTCGTTTGGTCTCTTATATGCATGATTACTTATAGCCTCAAATTTTTCTTCGAATCTTTTGTTTAGTTAGGCAGACTAGATCGATTTTTTCTTGCCATGGGAAGAGGTGCTTTGTGATGGGTTCGATCTTACGGTGCTCAATCCTAGTGATAGAAGGGGAAATGACACGTATGTATCGTTGCTATTAAGGATAACAAGATGGGGTCTATTCCTACATGAATAGATCTTATCTACATCATGTCATCGTTCTTATTGCATTGCTCTATTTCTCCATGAACTTAATACACTAGATGCATGCTGGATAGCGGTCGATGTGTGGAGTAATAGTAGTACATGTAGGCAGGAGTCGGTCTACTAATCTTGGACGTGGTGCCTATATAATGATCATTTCCTGGATATCGTCATGATCATTTGAAGTTCTATCAATTGCCCAACAGTAATTTGTTTACCCACCGTATGCTATTTTTCTCGAGAGAAGCCACTACTGAAATCTACGCCCCCGGGTCTCTTCTTTATCATATTTGCCTTCGAGATCAATTTTCATTTGCGTTTATTTTCTGATCTGTTAATCCAAAACCCAAAAATACCTTGCTGCAATTTATTGTTATTTATTTTATCTCGCGTTCCAGCGAGATCTATTTATCTAATCTACTACAATTTTATCTATCTTTTTACCCGGGAGGGATTGACAACCCCTCTTTACGTCGGGTTGCAAGTATTTGTTCTTTGTGTGCAGGTACCGTTTACGTAGTGTTGTGTGGTTCTCCTACTGGTTCGATAACCTTGGTCTCATCACTGAGGGAAATACCTACCGTAGCTGCATTGCATCATCCCTTCCTCTTTGGGGAAATACCGACGTAGTTCAAGCCTAATCAACCCAACGTGATAAAAGGGGTTGGCAACCCTTCACAGTCACTTGAAACGATGAGATCTGATAGAGATAGATATAAAAGATTACTAAAACGTAAAACAAAATAAAAGTAAGTAAATTGCAGCAAGGTATTTTTGGTTTATAGATCTGAAAATATATGATGGAAATAGACCCGGGGCCATAGGTTTCACTAGAGGCTTCTCTCTTGAAGGAAAATAATACGGTGGGTGCACAAATTACTGTCGAGCAATTGATAGAAAAGCGCAATGTTATGACGATATCCAAGGCAATGATTATGAATATAGGCATCACGCTCGTGTCAAGTAGACTGACTCCTGCGTGCATCTACTACTATTACTCCACACATCGACCGCTATCTAGCATGCATCTAGAGTATTAAGTTCATAAGAACGGAGTAATGCCTGCGTAGAGGGATAAACTCTAGCAATATGATGAAAACCCCATCTTTTTACCCTTGTTGGCAAAAATACAAATACATGCCTTGCTACCCCTGCTTTGTCATTGGGTGAGGACACCGCCAGATTGAACCCAAAACTAAGCACCTCTCCCATTGCAAGAAAAACCAATATAGTTGGCCAAACCAAACCGATAATTCGAAGAGAAATACAAAGATATCAAATCATGCATATAAGAATTCAGAGAAGATTCAAATAATATTCATAGATAATCTGATCATAAATCCACAATTCATCGACCTCGACAAATACACCGCAAAAGAATATTACGTCGGATAGATCTCCAAGAACATCGAGGAGAACATTGTATTGAAGATCAAAGAGAGAGAAGACGCCATCTAGCTACTTGCTATGGACCTGTAGCTCTCTGGTAAACTACTCACGCTTCATTGAAAGGGCAATAGGGTTGATGTAGAAGCCCTCCGTGGTCGAGTCCCCCTCCGGCAGAATGCTGCAAAAGGCCCCAAGATGGGATCTCACGGAAACAGAGGCTTGCGGCGGCGGAAAAGTATTTTGGTGAACGCTTCTGGTCATTTGGGAACATTTGGGAATTTATAGGCCAAGAATTAGGGTTAGAGGAGCTCCGAGGGGCCCACAAGACAGGGGGCTCCCCCCCCTACGGCGTGCCCTGAGGGCTTGTGGCCTCCTTGGGACTCTTTTGCCTTCATCTCCAAGTCCTACATGTGTCTTCTAGTCCTAGAAAAATCATCGTAACGTTTTATTCCGTTTGGACTCGTTTGATATTCCTTTTCTGTAAAACTCAAAAACAAGGAAAAACAGAAACTGACACTAGGCTCTAGGTTAATAAATTAGTGCCAAAAATAATATAAAATAGCATATTAATGCATATAAAAATCCAAAACAGATAATATAATAGCATGGAACAATAAAAATTATAGATACGTTGGAGACATATCAAGCATCCCCAAGCTTAATTCCTACTCGTCCTCGAGTAGGTAAATGATAAAAATAGAATCTTTGATGTGGAATTCTACCTAACATATTTATCCATGTAATTTTATTTATTGTGACATGAATGTTCAGATCCATAAGATTCAAAACAGAAGTTTAATATTGACATAAAAACAATAATACTTCAAGCATACTAACAAAGCAATCATGTCTTCTCAAAATAACATGGCCAAAGAAAGTTATCCCTACAAAATCATATAGTCTGTCTATGCTCCATCTTCATCACACAAAGTATTTTATCATGCACAACCCCGATGACAAGCCAAGCAATTGTTTCATACTTTTGATGTTCTCAAACCTTTTCAACTTTCACACAATACATGAGCGTGAGCCATGGACATAACACTATAGGTGGAATAGAATATGGTGGTTGTGGAGAACACAAAAGGAGGAGATAGTCTCACATCAACTAGGCGTATTAACGAGCTATGGAGATTCCCATCAATAGATATCAATGTGAGTGAGTAGGGATTGCCATGCAACGGATGCACTAGAGCTATAAGTGTAAGAAAGCTCAAAAATAAACTAAGTGGGCGTGCATCCAAATCGCTTGCTCACGAAGATCTTGGGCAATTTGAGGAAGCGCATCATTGGAATATACAAGCCAAGTTTTATAATGAAAAATTCCCACTAGTATATGAAAGTGACAACATAGGAGACTCTCTATCATGAAGATCATGATGCTACTTTGAAGCACAAGTGTGGAAAAAGGATAGTAACATTGTCACTTCTCTCTTTTCTCCCATTTTTTGGTGGGCTTGTTTGGCCTCTTTTATTTTCTTATAAAGTTCATAGACTCATCCAACTTGTGAGGGAATCATAGCTTCCATCATCCTTTCCTCACATGGGACTATGCTCTAACAATGATGATCATCACACTTCTATTTACTTTCAAATCAAGAATTGCAATTCGATACTTAGAACAAAATATGACTCTATATGAATGCCTCCGCAGTGTACCGGGATGTGCAATGATCAAGAGTGACATGTATAGAGATGAACGGTGGCCTTGCCACAAATACTATGCCAAGTACATAATCATGCAAAGTGATACGTCTCCAATGTATCTATAATTTATGAAGTATTCATGCTATTATATTATCCATCTTAGATGTTTTATATGCATTTATATGCTATTTTATATGATTTTTGGGACTAACCTATTAACCTAGAGCCCAGTGCCAGTTTCTATTTTTTCCTTGTTTTTGAGTTTTCAGAAAAGGAATACCAAACGAAGTCCAATTGACGTGCCAATTTTTGATGATTTTTTATGGACCAAAAGAAGCCCCGGGAGTAAAAGTGTTGGGCCAGAAGAGTCCCGGGCTGTCCACGAGGGTGGGGGGCGCGCCCAACCCACCTGGGCGTGGGCCCCTATCTCGTGGATGACTCGGAGACCCCCCTGACGTGAAACCAACGCCAAAAATTCCTATAAATACAGAAACACCCAGAAAATAACCTAGATCGGAAGTTCCGCCGCCGCAAGCCTCTATAGCCACGAGAAATCAATCTAGGCCCTCTCTGGCACCCTGCCGGAGGGGGCCATCATCACCGGAGGCCATGGAGGAGGATCCCGGAGGGGCCATCATCGCCATGAAGGCCAAGGACCAGAGGGAGAACCTCTCCCCATCTAGGGGGGAGGCCATGGAGGAGGAAGCACAAGGGGGAGAACCTCTCCTCCTATGTCCCGGTGGCACCGGAGTGCCATCGGGAGGGGAATCATCGCTGCGGTGATCGTCTTCATCAACATCACCATCATCATCACCATCCTCATCTATTTTACGCGGTCCACTCTCCCGCACCCCGCTGTAATCCCTACTTGAACAGGGTGCTTTATGCCACATATTATGATCCAATGATGTGTTGCCATCCTATGATGTTTTGAGTAGATATCCTTTGTCTTTGGGTTGATTGATGATCTAGATTGGTACGAGTTCTATGTTTTATTATGGTGCTATCCTATTGTGCCCTCCGTGTCGCGGAAGCGTGAGGTGTTCCCGCTGTAGGGTGTTGCAATATGTTTATGATTCGCTTATAGTGGGTTGCTTGAGTGACAGAAGCATAAACCCGAGTAAGGGGGTTGTTGCGTATGGGATAAAGGGGACTTGATGCTTTAATGCTATGGTTGGGTTTTACCTTAATGATCTTTAGTAGTTGCGGATGCTTGCTAGAGTTCCAATCATAAGTGCATATGATCCAAGACGAGAAAGTATGTTAGCTTATGCCTCTCCCTCATATGAAATTGCAATGACGACTACCGGTCTTGTTAACAATTGCCTAGGACAATTCCGCACACCAATCCATCATTATTCCACACTCGATATTTATAATATTTAGTAATATATTCTAACTTTATGATAACAGCACCTACTTTTATATTTTGGCTCTCCGATATCATGCAAAGTTATCCTCTTCATACCCACAACGTAGTTTTATTTCTCGTTTCTAGTTGGAAGCAAACGTTCGGTGTACGTAGAGTCGTATTAGTAGCAGATAGGACTTGAAAGAATATTGATCTTACCTTTAGCTCCTTGTGGGTTAGACACTCCATACTTATCACTTCCACCTTTGGGAATTGCTATGATGATTCCCTGCACTTGGGGATTATGAAGCTCTTTTGTGGCGCCGTTGCCGGGGAGCAATAGCGTGGGGTTGATATTCTCGTGTGTGCTTGTTTGCTTTCTTCACTAAGTAGATTTTTTTACTTTTTGTTTTTTTAGTTGTGGGTGAAACATACAAAAAAATTAACGAATGAAAATGCAAAAAAAAATTACTTGCCTATCATGCCTAAAAAGTTTTTCAAAAAGAGAAGTGATTGGAAAGTTATGCATTGAAGAAGTGAGGGTCGACCTTGAGCACTTGTGTTCATGCTCACGGAAAAAATGTAGAATTTTTCATGGAAGTTTCTCTGTAAATAATTATCCCCTTGTGTATATCCATTGTATTATAAAAATAATGTGCCAAGCTTTGGTTTTAGGATGATTAGATTGCTTGTTTACAATGTGCAGTACAAAAACAGAAACTTTGGCTATAGTGCGTGAATTTACATTTTTTACTGGAAAGTCAAATGGGCCTGAAACTTTTTGAACATTACTTATGTACAAATTTCTCAAAATTTAAAATGTATTTCATAATTTTTGGAGTTACATAAGTTTACTAAACTTCCAGATTACTACAGACTGTCCTGTTTTCGACAGATTCTGTTTTTCTCGTGTTGTTTGCTTATTTTGATGAATCTATGGCTAGTATCGGGGTGTATGAACCATAGAGAAGTTGGAAAAAAGTATGTTTAATACCAGTATAAATAAAGAATGAGTTCATTACAGTACCTTAAAGTGGTAGTTTGCTTTATTACACTAACGGATCTCACAAAGTTTTTGTTAAAGTTTTTTGTGGATGAAGTGTTCGAAGAACGAGGAGTTACCGATGTGAGAAGAATAAAGAGAGGCAAGAGTTTAATCTTGGGGATGACCAAGGCACCCCAAGTAAATATTCCAAGGATACTCAAGCATCTAAGCTTGGGGATGCCCCGGTTGGCATCCCATCTTTCTTCTTCAACAATTATCGGTATACCTCGGTTTTTGTTTTGTTCACATGATTTGTGTCCTTTGTGTTTTTATTTTTCTTTAAGAACCATGCTAGTACGAGATGTCCCTTCATCAATTTATAGAATGATTCATGTGCTTCACTTATATCTTTTGAGTATGACCTTATAGAATACTCTTTGTGCTTCACTTAAATCTTTTGAGTATGGTTTTATAGAATGCTTCGTGTGCTTCACTTATATATTTTGAGCTTGGATATTGGTTAGTCTGTGTTACTTGTAGAATGCCCCATGAACTTCACTTATATCTTTTGTAGTATGAATAATACTATCATCTAAAGCGGGTTTGGAAAAGTGTCAACTTTAGGAATTAGTGATCCCACTATTCCGAATGAGAAGAATTTTGCTTATGTGGAGAGTAGAAAAATTTCTATGCTTGTAGATCATGAAAAGAATGCTTTATGTGATGGTTATATTGTTGAATTCATTCATGATGCTACTGAAAATTATTATGAGGGAGGAATATATGCTTGTAGGAGTAGCAATAATACCAACTTTCCTCTCTATGTGCTTAAAGTTTTGAAGTTATACTTGTTTTGCCTTCCTATGCTAGTTGATTCTTGTTCCTATAAATTCTGTGCTCACAAAATCCCTAGGCACAGGAAGTGGGTTAGATTTAAATGTGCTAGTAATATTCTTCATGATGCTCTCTTTATGTTTCAATTCTTATCTTTTATGAGAGCATCATTGAAATCATCATGCCTAGCTAAAAGGCATTAAAGAAAAGCGCTTGTTGGGAGATAACCCAATATTTACCCTTAATGTTTTTGTGTGTTTACATGATTAAGCTACTGTAGTAATCATGTTTAATAGATTTTGTTTCAATAAAGTGCCAAGTAAGACCTTTGGGAAGGCTTGGGTGAAAGTTAATGTGATCTTGCTGTAAAAAACATAAACTTTGCGCTCAGGAGATTAGCTGTCATTTTTTTACAGAAGAGTGCTTTTGAGTTGATTCTTTTTGAAGAAGTTTAATATACAAATTCCTCACGTCCACCAATTTATTTCATAATTTTTGAGTAGCAGAAGTATGGTTGCTGTTCAGATCATTACAGACTGTTCTGTTTCTGACAGATTCTGTTTTCATTGCATAGTTTGCTTGTTTTCTAGTTTCTATGGCTTATATTTCTCAATATAAATTGTGGAAATGATATGGTACAGTAGGCATTGTGTGAGAACAATTATAAACCTTGTCTTTGACAGTACCAAGGTGAATGGTTTACTCTTTGTCATGCTAACCTATCTCACGAAGTTCCGTTAAGTTTTGTGTGATTGAAGTTTTCAAGCTTTGGGTGAGATATCGATATGAGGAGAATAAGGAGTGGAAAGTCCCTAAGCTTCGGGATGCCCAAGGCACACCAAGGTAATATTCAAGGAAGACTCAAGCACCTAAGCTTGGGGATGCCCCGGAAGGCATCCCCTCTTTCGTCTTCAAAACAATCGATATACCTTACTCTGAGCTATATTTTTATTCGTCACATGATATGTGTCTTTTTGGAGCGCATTTTCAATTTTACTTGCTGTTTGAATAAAATCATTGGATCTGAAATCATGAATGAAAAAGAATCCTCCCATGGCTAGTTAATTATTTGACTACTCAGTGTTCTTCTCTTATATCTTTTTGGGGTAGTTTGTCATTTACTCACGTGCTTCAAGTATATCCTATGAGTAAATGGTTGAATGAATTGAATATCATAAATCTGAATTTATATACGTTTCATATGCTTATAACATGGGGAGTAATGACATCACGTAATAATTACAGGTAGTAAACTTATTGAAAGTTAGCAAACGCAGAATTGGTCACTTGAACAATTCATGAAAGAATATTGAAGGAAGAGAGATTTCACATATCTTGGACATCTTTTGTAATTGTGAGCACTCATTAAAATATGACATTCTAAAAGGTTGATGTTGGAAAAGGAAGACAACTTAATGGGTTATGTTTTCCTATATCTGAAACGTTATATTGTCTTGGATCATCCAACATGTTGAGCTTGCCTTTCCCTCTCATGCTAGCCAAATTCTTTGCACCAAGTAGAAATACTACTTGTGCTTCCACACATCCCTTAAACTAGTTTTGCCATGAGAGTCCACCATACCTACCTATGGATTGAGTAAGATCCTTCAAGTAAGTTGTCATCGGTGCATGCAATAAAAATTGCTCTCTAAATATGTATGATCTATTAGTGCGAAGAAAATAAGCTTTATACGAACTTGTGATAGGGAAGAAATAAAAGCGACGGACTGCATAATAAAGGTCTTTATCACAAGAGGCAATTTAAAGTGACGTTCTTTTGCATTAAAATTTTGTGCATCCAACCATAAAAGCGCATGACAACCTCTGTTTCCCTCTGCGAAGGGCCTATCTCTTACTTTTATCTTCTACCCTTATACAAGAGTCATGGTGATCATCACCTTTCCTTTTTACACTTTTTCCTTTGGCAAGCACTTTGTGTTGGAGCGATCCGGATGTATATATCCACTTGGATGTAGGTTTTCATAAAGTATTATTGTTGACATTACCCTTGAGGTAAAAGGTTGGGAGGCAAAACTATAAGCCCTTATCTTTCTCTGTGTCCGATTAAAACTTTGAACCCATAAATATCACATGAGTGTTAGCAATTGTGAAAGACTATATGATAGTTGAGTATGTGGGATTTTCTAAATCAAAGCTCTTACATAGACCCTTCCTGAAAATAAGATGAATTGCAATTGTTTGATGACTAAGAGCACTGTTTGTTAGTTTTCAAGAAAGTTTGTGATCTATACTTTAACATGTGAATAGCTTGTTACTTGATCATGAAAAGTTTTATGAGATGAGCTACTATTATGACATATAATGATGCTAGAAAAGGTGATTGAAATTATCATTGATCAAACTTGTGCACCTGCTAGCATTCACACTTCATAAATTATTTCTTTTATCATTTACCTACTCGAGGACGAGCTGGAATTAAGCTCGGGGATGCTGATACGTCTCCAATGTATCTATAATTTATGAAGTATTCATGCTATTATATTATCCATCTTAGATGTTTTATATGCATTTATATGCTATTTTATATGATTTTTGGGACTAACCTATTAACCTAGAGCCCAGTGCCAGTTTCTGTTTTTTCCTTGTTTTTGAGTTTTACAGAAAAGGAATACCAAACAGAGTCCAATTGATGTGCAAATTTTTGATGATTTTTTATGGACCAAAAGAAGCCCCAGGAGTAAAAGAGTTGGGCCAGAAGAGTCCCGGGCTGTCTACGAGGGTGGGGGGCGCGCCCACCCCCCTGGGCATGGGCCCCTATCTCGTGGACGACTCGGAGACCCCCCTGACGTGAAACCAACGCCAAAAATTCCTATAAATACAGAAACCCCCAGAAAATAACCTAGATCAAAAGTTCCACCGCTGCAAGCCTCTGTAGCCACGAGAAATCAATCTAGGCCCTCTCTGGCACCCTGTCGGAGGGGGCCATCATCACTGGAGGCCATGGAGGAGGATCCCGGAGGGGCCATCATCGCCATGAAAGCCAAGGACCAGAGGGAGAACCTCTCCCCATCTAGGGGGGCGGCCATGGAGGAGGAAGCACAAGGGGGAGAACCTCTCCTCCTCTCTCCCAGTGGCGCCGGAGTGCCATCGGGAGGGGAATCATCGCCGCGGTGATCGTCTTCATCAACATCACCATCCTCATCTATTTTACACGGTCCACTCTCCCGCACCCTGCTGTAATCCCTACTTGAACATGGTGCTTCATGCCACATATTATGATCCAATGATGTGTTGCCATCCTATGATGTTTTGAGTATATATCCTTTGTCTTTGGGTTGATTGATGATCTAGATTGGTACGAGTTCTATGTTTTATTTTGGTGCTGTCCTATTGTGCCCTCCGTGTCGCGCAAGCGTGAGGGGTTCCCGCTATAGGGTGTTGCAATATGTTTATGATTCGCTTATAGTGGGTTGCTTGAGTGACAGAAGCATAAACCCGAGTAAGGGGGTTGTTGTGTATGGGATAAAGGGGACTTGATGCTTTAATGCTATGGTTGGGTTTTACCTTAATGATCTTTAGTAGTTGCGGATGCTTGCTAGAGTTCCAATCATAAGTGCATATGATCCAAGACGAGAAAGTATGTTAGCTTATGCCTCTCCCTCATATGAAATTGCAATGAAAACTACCGGTCTTGTTAACAATTGCCTGGGACAATTCCGCACACCGATCCATCAGTATTCCACACTCGCTATTTATAATATTTAGTAATATATTCTAACTTTACGATAACATCACCTACTTTTATATTTAAGCTCTCCGATATCATGCAAAGTTATCCTCTTCATACCCACAATGTAGTTTTATTTCTCGTTTCTAGTTGGAAGCAAACGTTCGGTGTACGTAGAGTCGTATTAGTGGCAGATAGGACTTGAGGAAATATTGATCTTACCTTTAGCTACTTGTGGGTCCGACACTCCATACTTATCACTTCCACCTTTGGGAATTGCTACGATGATTCCCTGCACTTGGGGATTATCACAAAGCAATATGACAATGATGGTGCATGTCATAATAAAACGGAACGGTGGAAGTTGCATGGCAATATATCTCGGAATGGCCATGGAAATTCCATAATAGGTAGGTATGGTGGCTGTTTTGAGGAAGGGTATATGGTGGGTTTAATGCACCGGCGAAAGTTGCGCGGTACTAGAGAGCCTAGAAACGGTTGAAGGGTGAGAGTGCGTATAATCCATGGACTCAACATTAGTAACAAAGAACTCACATACTTATTGCAAAAATCTATTAGACATTGAAACAAAGTACTACACGCATGCTCCTAGGGGGTTAGATTGGTAGGAAAAGACCATTGCTCTTCCCCGACCGCCACTCATAAGGAAGAAAATCAATAAATAAATCATGCTCCGACTTCATCACATAACGGTTCACCATACGTGCATGCTACGGGAATCACAAACTTTAACAAAAGTATTTTTAGCAATCCACAATTACTCACTAGCATGACTTTAATATCACCATCTTTATATCTCAAAACAATCATAAGGAACCAACTTCACATAGGATTCAACGCTCTTTATATGAACACTGGTGCGCGTCGGTCCTAAACAAATGGTTTTTTACCCCTTTCCGCGACGGTCTTCGGAACCGTTGCCAAGTGAGTGTGTGCGATAGGGGGTCCTTCCCACACGACCCACAAACCGTCAGGGATATGGAACAGTGATCCAGAGGCCTTCCAAAATGTAATCGTGTGCGATGCAGCACACACTAAATTCTTTCGCACATGTGGTATCGGTGATTAAGCGTTTCTAATGACGTAGTGAAACCATACGGTCTGTCATAACGAATCGTTTGGGAAACAGTATGTAAGGCACACGGGCCAACATATGAACTGTGTGTGATTTGTGCACTATCGCACACGAGTTTTCTGCGTAATCCGTCTGCGATGCTAGACTCCATCACACATGTTTTCCAACAATTACCGTTTGTGATAATGTTCTATCACAAACGGTTCAAGAGCCCCTTCGCACACATACAAATGTTGCAGACCGTTTGTGATTTGTTAGGTATCACCTACGGTTGCCGCAAGAGTGACGTGTGCTTTTCGTTTGGGATCCCACACATTTCCTGAAAAAAATACGACTGCGATTGTATTTTGCATTGGGCACAGTTTACTCCCAGTTCTCGTGTGCGATAACGCGATATCACAAACGGTTCCGAAGAACCTACGCACACGTAGTAGCGCTGCGAATCGTTTGCGATCTGCTGTATATCACCGACGGTTCCAATACGATTGACGTATGCTTTCCGATGTGGATTGCACACACACATTTAGTTGAACCGTGTGCAGAGCAATTGTCAGGTTAAAACAAAAATATCCCATTTTGAATTGGCACGCAAAAAGCAAATTCGCCACAATATTCAATTGAACAAATAAACAAAAATATCCCATTTTGAATCGGCACGCAAAAAGCAAATTCGCCACAATATTCAATTGAACAAATAGTGTCCACAGGAAGGACATTCATCAGATTTTGCAACAATTGCAATTGAACATATGGTAGCTAAATTCCAATGATTTGTCCACACATATATGCATTACATAATTAATCATAGTGTACGAAATACGAAGACCTCATCAGATGGAAAATAATGGATCCATGCGGTATATGTTTAGCGGCTAACTCTTACTCAATGTTTCAGGAGAAACCATGTTGAAATCTTCGTCATCACTGGTGGGATTGATGTAGTGATCCAGGAAGAAGTCGCTGATAAATCTCCGAACCATCAGCAATTCACCAGCCGGGAGCGGTTCAGGGGTCCTCGGTTTTAAGATGAGCTGTAGTATTTTTAAGATCAGAATGTGCCATATGAGTGGAGTAGAAGATATTAATTAAGATAGACATACTGGTACTAATTCACGAGGATCGTCACAACTATCTGCAGATTTGCAGATGGAGATCATGTGTCTACAAACATAGTATCCACAAAGGTTGGTCCCTACTTCTTGCTGAGGACACTGAAATTTTTTGTACAAAATTAGTCATGTATTTGTCCTGTCAGGAACAACCTAACCGGTGTTAGATGTATTATTTTTTCTTTGGGAAAAATAGAAAGAGGTTTATTTAGAAGCTTGAACATTTGACTAGCGTAAGTAAAGGTATTTGCAGACTGTTGGATAAATTTTCCAAAAATAACGGATTTCGGTGTGTTACCAGAGAAAAGATCTCGTGCTGCAGAGGTTGTTCCGTCTTGAACAAGTTCCCTTTTTTAGTTTCCCACAATGCAAGCACACTGCAAAATGATGATGAATTTTGACAACGTCAATTATTGAACCAGATATGAATGCAAATTAATTTCAACATCATAGAATTCAATACCTATCCAAGAATTGCTGAAGATGCGTCAGATCCTGAGCGCTCTCTCAGAGAATTGATGTAGTAAACGGTGTTCTTGTTTAGAACAACGAATACCAATATCCAGTGATTGCTACATATTAAGAAAGCCATGAACTTATGAATGATGTCGAAATCTGAAAGACAATCGGTGTATGCATGGTTGTTTACTTGACTTACCCTTCATGATATGGCCATAGAAATGATTCTGCATGGGACGTGTTTTCGAAGATACGGACAACCGTGTTAACGGCCCAGTCCCGTCGGTCCTTTTCATGTAATGTTGTGCCATTTGCTAATGTAGGATCTATGAAATACACACTCTCACTTTGTCTTCTCTGCGCGTTCAATCCCCTGAGTGGAATAAAATGCAGTTAGTTGTTTATCATTTACAGCCTTGTATGGAGAAGTTGATCAGAGTTTTTTAAGTACTTACAAAATCACCCATCTAACAAGAGTGGCATTGAGCACGTTGAAGTTGAAGAAGAGATGTAAGTCCTCGAAACTCACAATGATGGAACCAGCATCGTGCCGGAAATGATCTCTATTGTAGTGGACTAGCGAATGGTGATGACCTTCTGACATTTGATCCATGCAATATTCATGTAACTCGCGGCAACTGGAGCTGCACTCATCAAAGTATCCTCAACAAGAAATGGCTGACCATGGACGTAATTGCGTGCTTCAAGTACGTCTGCTTTTCTTTTAGCAAGCAACAATCCTACTTCTTCATCATCCATGATGTCAGAAATAATATTACTCCCCGGTTTGAACAAGCTGCTGTTAATTTGGTTCTGGGCAATGAGTGCTCTAAGTAAGAGGCAATCGTTCTCTTTCCTCTTCACTTTCTCATTGCGCTTCCTCGTGGCCGTGGGTGTAGCCTTTTTGGCCACTTCCTTCTTGGTGCTTGAAGCATTTCTGGCAAAATGTCTGGTTGCCTGCACGGCAGACTGCCGAGCAGACGGTGAAGCTTGGACGGACTTCTTAGCAGACTGTTTATCTATGCCAGACCGCTGAGATGGCGGTGCTGCAGTGACTGATGGCTGGGCTGTAGGAGCAGAGGCATCGGACTGCTGACCATGCATTGAGGCTATGTCGGGTTTCTGCGCAGGTGGTGCCAACTTGTCGGTGTGCTGAGGAGGCCGTGCCAACGCGTTGGTTTGCTGAGCAGGAAGTGCTGATGCATTGGTATGCTGATCACGCGCCTGCGGACCGACGGACTGATGAGCAGTCAGTTCTGGACCTACAGACTACTTAGCAGGCAGTTCCGAAGTATCAGACTGCTTAGCAGTCTGTTCCACCAGGTTGGTCTGTTGAGCATGTGCTGCAGCTGGGTCTCCCCCCGCTGCTTCAGCGGCCGGCAACTGAACCGGTGGTGCGTCATCAGCAGTTGTAGCCCTTGCCACTGGCTGCTTTGGGGCGGAGGTTCACATGGCCTGTATGCCACAAAGTCAGTTCGGCTGATCACAGGTTGATGCATCAGCCCGCGAGAGCTGCTCTGGCAAGGAGAGGGTCACCGGTTGAGGGGCGACAGTGGTTGCTCTTGGCGGGGCTTCAGGAATCTCATCGATGAACTCTATTTCCTTTCGTGACCACTGGATGTGATGTAACTGTGTTTCTCCCAAGGTCCTTTGCTCATCGAAGTGTCCTAGGACATTCTTCAGGGCAAATTCATTGAATCCAGGCTTTACTTCAGTCATGTAGCACTTCACACAGCCCGGCTTCAATGGCACATTGTCCAAGAAGAGGCCATCTTCCAAGAAGGGTGGGCAAACCCAGGCTATTGCACATTTTAATGTACCTTCATAATGTGTAAGCACGCCCTTCAGTCTGTCTTTCATTCTAGATAGATCAGATATAGCATCATCACGAGCAGCTGCAGTCTCAGTGTCGCTGGGGTCAGCTGATGCACAGCTACTCTTGTGCAGTGTTGTGGCACAATAAGAAGCATCATCCATGCCCGCCTCCCCTCCCATCTGCTGGCTATCTGTCAGTGTTAGAGTCTTCTGCATCATCATCATTGACTCCTCAACATCCTTTTGAACAGCCGGATAAATCTCCTTCTTCAACTTTTCAAACAATGCATTCTGCTTCATTTCACTCCTCACTTTTTTCATGCTGAGCCTCTCTTCTTTGCTGAGTGAGAAAGCCCTCTTGTGCGGGACATTAACGCCTATACCCCTTGCACGGCCAGGGGGCTCTTTTGTGTCCAGAGCAATGGACAGAATGTCACATGGCCCTGAGTTCCTATAGAACTTTCCAGGGATCTTGGAAGCCTCTACCATCACTTCATACAGTTTGGCGTCACGTGCGTTTTCAAAGTAATAAGTTCTGTCATCACGCCTCTTTGCATGTGCCCGCAAGTAGTCTCTGGCGCGTTCGCCCTTGATTTCACTAAAGGCCGGACTCCCACCCGCCGCTACTGCTTCTTTGTCCTCCTGTCCCCATATCAGTTCCATGCCGTAGTATCCTGCCACACCCATACGGTGGGGGGTGTATGTTCTTCTTCTGAAGTTTCGATTGCTTGAAACTCTTCGCAGCAAACTCTGGAGTTGCCCTGGCCCTTTTGAATTCTGCCCAGTCTGCCTTTGTAATTTGGGGGTATGCGGGGATTGGGTCCTTGCCTTCACTCAAGTACTTCTTGTACATCACGTGCTTCTAGTTTCTCCAAGCATCCCTAGCCTTCTTCAGTGCAGCGAGTTCCACCTGCATTCTCCACTGCTCTGGAACGTTGAAGTGATCCATGATCTCCCAGACTATCCTTCGCCGTGTTTCTATGTCAGCCTTTCGAAACCCCGGCAGATTAATGTTGAGCCTTGCCCTGCCAACAAATCCACACACACTCCTGAACCTCATGCGTACTTTATCTGGTTTAGTTGGAGCCTAGAACTTTAAATCAATCTCGATTACTTCATATACACCTTTAGGCTGGTGTGTTGGCTTCGTTGGGGCATTCCTCCGTGTCCTGACCGGAAGGGTAATTGCTGCAGCTCTATCCCGTTCAAGACTACTTTATCCCTCACAATCTACTGAAGACCTAGGGTTGTCCAAATTAGATGAAGATACATGGCCTGAATGAGTGTTGTCGCTGCTACTCGACATCTACAGAGAACACATGCAAAACTCAGGTAAGGAGGATAAGCATAAAACCAACAACTTGGTATCAAGCTTTCTAAACATGCCATGCAATAATTTAGAAAATGTACGGCTAATTGTTAAGTTTGTGTGACTCGGGCGCCCGTGATTTGTAAATAGGCAGTAACTTATTGGAACAAATACAACTTATATGTAGTAAGGAAGGTAGATAATGAACATATATACGCTCTCCGTTATTTTATAGCCAATTTGGGAACATACGGAACGAAATTGGAAGAGGGATTGCGAGGAAATATGCTTCACCGCGGTGGAGAGCAGTAACTAACAGGCTTCTTAATGCAAACCCGGCTGGACCACAGGAGAGGCGAGGGTTACTGCATCGATATGCTCGAGGGTGGCTGGCGAGCAATAAATGAAGAAAGAGAGGAAAGTAGTAACATAGCTAGTTACTAGTAGTATGAGTAACATCACATGTACATATCAAGGCAAGATGTGTCTATAGCCTAATAAATGAAGTGTTGCATGTTACCACACATATATGTTACTCCCCACTATAGAGGTAGCTAGTAACATAGACTAGTAACATTCTATGTTACTACCCATTGTGGCTAGCTAGTCTTATGTCACTCTATTGTGTACTTACTTGCTCTAATAATGCATAGTATCATAGAGTAGCTAGTATCATATGTAGTACTTTATTTATATTGTCATACATGACACATAGTAGCATAACATTTATTATGATACAGTTTCATGATATGATACTTAACCCTCTCTTTCTTCATTTAATTAATTCTATGACAGCTCATCAAAATTGCCTAGTTGGCATGCATGATACTAGCTCTGATACCCCCTTACTATCAGCCTAGCAAAGGTGTACAGATCATTTGTGCGTCACTTTGTGAGTTTTCATCCGTTTGTTCGAGAAGCGGGGAGAAGTTTCAAACATTTCGGCCGCGAGGTGCGGCCACTGGCGTAGGCCTAGTTGGTATTTTAATTACAGAAAATTCAGATGGAGTTCAGACATCATCAAAATCGATGTGTGCCTGTGGCGTGCTCTCGCGACCCCGTGGAAAAAAATGGTAAAGTTTGGCACAAGTTTTGATGATCGCTCCTTCCGCACTGGAGCATCTCACATGAAGGATCATGGTTTTCCAAAAGGAGACATGTCAATTCAAACTCCTGTGGCCGGTGGCTTCATCGTTTGGCCTCATAAAAATTTCCACGGTACGCAATCACCATTATACCACGGGTTTGATTTTCTGGCGCATTTCAGGTATCGTTAGCTATATTAAGACATTTTTTGATATTAACGTGCATTTTGTGCATAAAAATAAAATTACAACCGGAACTGCATGTGCTGTCGAAAGGGTTGAGGATCGTCGTTCGATCTGGGAGCATCCAACGGTGCAGACGTACGATCCGTGGGGTTTGGGTTCTGGCCAATCAAAAAGCACGACTCAGATCGTGGGCTGGGTGGTGGCGGGGTTTGGTCGGCACACAGCTTTCATCAACGAACCGTGTGCTATTCGCAAACCAGATTGCATATTTTTGTTCACACATACTGTAGTGAGATCGATTGAGTGTGCTACATCTATGATATAATAATAATAACAACAAAAAACAGTTCATATTCATTGCCTGAGCTGACAGCATATCAAGGTCAACATATTAACGGTTCTTACATCAACAGAAAACCGGGCATAACTCACAAATTCAGTACACGCGACAGTTCTAAATTGAACGAATTAAGTTGCAGGGTAGGCATAAAGACTAGTCTTACAGCTTAATTCTCATGTACATGTGGGAACTGGGATCATTAAGTTGACCCCGAATGAACTTGGGGTTTTTGATGATTTTAAACTTCTTCTCTGTTGCACTGGTGCGTGATCCCTTGGCTGGCAACTCATCAAATTCATTGTACTCATCCTGATCGGCAACATCGTCGACACCCAGTACCCTTCTCTTCCCATGCATCGCTAAATGGCCGTTCTTGTGCAAGGGGTCTTCCACAAAGAAAATCTGGGTAGCATCGCTGGCAAGAATGAATGGGTTTGCGTGATATGCCATCGTTGTCCTATTAACACAGGTCATCCTGTACTCATCAATCCTTACCTGACCAAGAGGGATCCATGCGCACCTGAATAATGCCACCTTAACTTTCATATAGTCAAGCTCCCAAATCTCTTTGATGGTTCCATAGTATACCCTTTTATCAGCTTCATTTACAGTCATGCATTCTATTCGAACAGAGTTGTTCTGATACGAGGTCTTATCATGTTCCTCAGTGTAGAACGTGTATCCATTTATGTCATATGCTTGGTACGTCGGCGCTGTAGGTGATGGCTTTTGTGCCAACCAGGTAGCAATGTCATCGATGGATCCTTGTGCCAAACGATTCTTCAGCCATTCGGCATAGTTCTTAGTGTGCTCCTTCATCTCCACCTCTGATGAAGGCACCATTGGTAAGAATCTTTGGCGTATCTCCGCCAAGTGTTCTTCGTCATAAGCGATGAGAACTGGGCTGTTAAGCAGTACCGTCAAATGGGCTTTCTCTGCCAATTCTCCGAGTGCAGCCATTTGCATGCCAACAAGGACTGGCTTACCTTTCAGCCTTCCCTCGTGGCGAGAGAGGGGCAAACCTATAGGTCTTTGTTTCATGTATTCGGTGCAAAACTCAACCACCTCCTCCGCGGTATAACCTTGTAGGATGCTTGCCTATGGATGGTTTCAGTTCCGACAAAAGCGCTTCAGGATTCCCATGAACCGCTCGAAGGGATACATGTTGCGAAGAAACACAGGACCACAATACTTTATCTCGTCGACAAGGTGCACAGTGAGATGGACCATGATATCAAAGAATGATGGTGGGAAAAACATCTCTAGGTTGGACAATATTCTTGCAATATCATCTTGCATACGATCCAACTCTTCAGGATCTACAACTTTCTGCCATAGTTGGTTGAAGAAATCACAAAGGTCAATGAGTGTGTTTCTTATATCTTTGTCCATCAGATTCCTGATGGCCACTGGGAGGATTTGTGTCAACATTACGTGGCAATCACGTGACTTCATGTGTCCCAAATTCATTTTACCTGAGCTCACATCCACGAGACTTCTGATGTTTGCGAAGTAGGAAGAGGGTGTCTTAACTGACAACAAATAGGTGATGAACTGCGTTGCTTCTTTTGTACTGAAACTGTAACTCTCGCGAGCTTTGATGAATTTGTCATCATCTTCTGCTTCACTCTTGCGTTGTGATTGATCAGCAAGCATATCGAGCCATGAACCGTCACCATCCTTTCTTTTACCTTTAATCTTGAGCAGAGTACCAAGGATGCTTTCACATACGTTCTTCTCTATGTGCATGACATCGATGCAGTGACGTACACGTAGAATCTCCCAGTAAGGTAATTTCCAGAACACCGATTTCTTCTTAAACACTTGATCCTTGGGTGTTAGTTTCACCGTCAAAGGGAGGTTCTTGCCAAGCACAACATTAATTTTTTTAGCCATGTTGTGGACCACCTCCCCTTCATAGGGTCTTGGGCCCTCAGCTGCCTCTGCCGTACTATCAAATTCAGCTTTCATCTTTCGGTATGGGTGATTTTTCCGTAAGAACCTACGATGACGCAAATACACTGTTTTGCACGAGTTGGGAAGTCTTCTTCTAGCTGTCCTATCCATGCATGTGACACACCCTACATCTCCCCTTGTTTTCTGCCATGGTGTGTTGCCTAACGCTGGCATATCTTGAATGGTGTGCAACAGCATCGCATGTAGATCGAAAATCTCCTTTCTGTAAGCATCATAACATTTTACAGCAGGCGCATCTATCCACACTGTCATCAGTTCTTCTACCAGTAGCTGAAAGTAAATGTCGATGTCATTTGCAGGTTGCTTCGGGCCTTGGATAATCATTGACATCATAATGTATTTTTTCTTCATACACAACCAAGGAGCTAGGTTATATATGCATAGAATCACCAGCCATCTGTTGTGATTGGTGCTCATATCGCCAAAACGATTCATCCCATCAGTACACTCCCCGAGCCTTATACTTCTAGGATCCTTGGCAAATTTTTCAAACTTGTTGTTGATTAATTCCCACCTAGCCCCATCTTTCGGGTGCCTCATAAACCTATCCGCAATTCCCTCATCATGATGCCACCGCAACCTCTTTGCCTCTCTAGGGTTTGCAAACAAATGCCTCAACCTTGGAATTAAAGGCAAGTACCAAAAAACCTTGAATGGGACTCCTGTCTTGATCTCGTCGTCCAATTTGTACTTGTCCTTTGCTCTCCTGCGCTTGTATCGTGCATGCTTGCATGTGGGACATGCACTATAATCTTTGTACTCACCATGGTACAATATAGAATCATTCACACAAGCGTGTATCTTCTGTACTTCAAGTTCCAATGGGCAAACAATTTTCTTCGCTTCATTCGTGCTTCTGGGGAGCACAATATCTTCCAGAAGAATTTCTTTCAAAAGACCTAACATCTCTGTCAAGCCCTTGTTTGATAGACGGTTTGCTGCTTTAAATCTGAGAAGCGCCAAGGTGGCACTCAACGTGGAATATTTCTTTTTGCAACCTGGATACAATTCTTTCTTGGAGTCTGCATCAATGGTTGGCAGATCCTTGTACCCAATAATATGCTTATCTGGGCCCTCGAAATCTGCAATCATAGCAGCAAAATCTGGCATATCAAGATCGTCATCATCTGCGTCAACGTCTTGGTTTTCCAGTGGGCGTTTCGGCTTTCCGGTGTTCCATTGGTAGCTTAACACCTCTGCCCCGATGTTAGATTCAACATCCATGTGACACTGATTGGGGTTTGGCATCTCGCTGCCCTGGGTATCTTCATCCATGACCTCCTCTTCACCGTGTCTGGTCCAACGTGTATATCCATCCATGAAACCCCTAGAGACTAAGTGCATCTGGACATCTGCAACTTCATGTGACTCTGTATTGGCACAACCAGTACATGGACACGGGATGTAATCCGCATCACCAATTCTCCTCTTTGTACTTTCAACCAAATTCATGAACTCTGTCACGCCACTGATAAAATCTGCGGTTTTCCGATTCTTCATCCATCGAGATCGTTCCATCTGCAGCACACGAATGGTAATTAAAAACAAAACAACAACATTAATACACGGATTAACTGCTGTCCAAAGATGCGTGCATAAATCACAAGGTTTTATTTTAATAATTATTGAGGGCGCTCAATGTTGTTATCCAGACGTGTTATGACAAAAATTAATGGCCAGTCAATTTACACGCAGAGTACTAGTACAACACTACACTTAGGAATTGAATACCTAAATTTAGCCACTCACGAAAAGAATACCTTAATTAATTGGCCGCGCGACGACCTCCACCCAGCAGACAGACAAGCGCGATGCGGCGGCATGCCGATACAGCAGGGTCGAGGAGCAAAGCTTAGTGCGGCTGCCGCGTGAAGTTCGACCTCCACTATCCTGCCATCGACCGCGATGGATGTGCTCGAATCACGCCGCCGCCGACCTCGATGGTTGAGCTCCTCCTATCTCCCGCCACAGAATGAGGATTGACCTCCTATGACGCCGCCACCGCCCGCCGACCGAGGATTGACCTCTTCTCCGGTAGCCGCTGCCTAGGCCGCCACTGCGATCTCTATATGCAAAGCGGCTGTTTTTTTACGGATATCCGCGGAGTGGCTATTTACATGGTATCTCACCGTAACTCAATTATATGGACAGGGTAGTACATCACATACGGTTATGTAACGGCAACCGTGTCTAACCTACGTTGTCTTCTCACACGGTTTGGTGTGGAGATCATTTGTGACGTTGTAATACCTAACACAAATGACATGTACAAATAGTGTGTCGTATACAACATATATATAGTGCCATTAGTAATTCCCGACCGTTAGCTTATCTCCACAGTTTCCCCATTTCCCCCAAATCCCTACATAGCCTCCAAATTCCCTCGCGTGGCGCTGACATTGGGGGAATGCGGACGAGTGGTGCTGATGGTTTCGGTGCGGCTGCTCCTGCTCGTATCGCCGCCACGACGGCGGTCGCTGCCGAGCACTTGCCTAAGGTCATCAGAAGGCGGGTGTACTACAGATCCGAATCGTCCTATCAGGTTCCAATCTATCCCGATCTTTTTTACCATGTCCAAAGTATGGCTCCTTGCTGAATCCGTCCTGAATGACCCCCCCCCCCCAGGAAAGCGATATGCCGCCGGATCCGGAGCTTGACTCCAGACTCCCGCAACATGAGTTTGACTCCGAGTTGTGCGCCACTGAGAAGTACCAAAAGCTGAGTTGTGTGCACGGGCACACTCCCGCTCGACGTGTATGCACGGAGGGATTCGACATTGGCAGGTGGTTTCTCAGTTGCACCTTAGAGGTTAGTGCTAATTAAGTTCATCATTTTACTTCAGTTAATGCCACCGCTCATCCAGAATACTATTTAACATTGGCAGGGATATTGAGGCTTGTGCCTTTGTTAACTGGCTGGATGAAGAATGGCATGGTAGGGCTCGAAGTGTTATCACGAAGCTCGCAGAAGATATTGTAAAGCTGAAGAAGAAACTAGCTGATCTGGAATGTGCAATCAGTACGATGAAGAAAGAAAGAATCAATCACAGGCAACAGATGAAAGCAAGAGACAAGAAGGAACTAGCATGTGTAGTTGAGGTTGTCGCATTAGCCATGTTCTATGCGCTGTTTGCAATGATGATTAGGGGTTTTGTTTGACAGTATTGCTAAAGCACATCTAGATGTGCTCTAAGTAATGCACATCTAGGTCCTATATATGCCATTGATGTTACACGAAGATTCGTGCAGATATTTTTCTTTGTCTTTTTTCTTTTCCTTTCTAGTTTGATTATTACTGGCTTTATCAATAAGAAGAGCTAAATGTATTGCTTGCCAACTGTCCTACTCCGTTCGTACCGGTACCGGTGCATAATCCCAAAACTCGTTCCTTGTTTTTGTACTGAAAAAGGAAACTAGCCAAATAGCCAATAGGAGTCCGCGCAACCCCGGGAATTTGGAGTGACTGGGTACAAATAATTATGGTTGATTATATCAGCGGTTAGATAATACGGCAACCCCCACTTCAATTGGCAGTTCCTCTTCTCTGCATAACCCGCTTAAGTGTCCACCATCTTCATCGTCCCCGGCAGGCCGTGCTACACACTGGCACACACTCTGCAGCCATGTCGAGCGATAGCGAGGACGATAGTTCGGCAGCAGTCTGGCGCCCGATGATAGGTCAACATCGGAATCATCCCGCTCGTCTTCCATGAGTCCGGCATCGAGCCCAGACCTAGATTATATCCGGTTCATGGAAGGGACATCGCCTCCGGAGTCGTCAGACGACAACCAGATGGACGAGGAGCCATCGGAGGATGAAGAAGAGGACGACGATGATGAGGAGGAGGAATGGTCGAACGAGGAGGAGTACGACGACGACAGCAACGACGATGATGACGGCGGCGGCGATGAAAAGCCAATGGTCAGCGGCAAGAAGCGTCCTCGCCAAGATGATGTCGCAGGGCCATCCAACAAGAACAACAAGAAGAAGATGGACTAAATTAAGCAGACTGTATATATCTCTGTTTATCCTGTTAATCTCATCGCAGACGGTTAGTAATATGTATTCGACAGAGATCTTCTACATTATCGCCAACAGGTTGGTTTGTTGAACTGTGTGCCCTGACGAGCACACAATTCACAAAAAAAAAGACCGTATGGGCTGTCTATAATGATCGTACACAATTCTGATTACCGACCTGTTTCCCGGGTATCACACACATCTTGTTACGCCGAATCATTTGTGTTCACCTCACTCATCCGGAAACGGTTCATTGGAGTGAACTGTATGCCGTATATCGCACACACCTTGATCTGGCTGCCCGTTTCTGTTGTTCTGTCTCATCGCAAAAAGTTCGTACAGATCAACCGTATGCCCCTCATCGCACACGCAACTAAAATCTGAACCGTGTTTGATCTATCATTCATCGCAAACTTTTGCATCATTTCTGACGGTTTTCATACATCACCGTTTGCGATTATTGCATCGCACACAGTTTCTCGAAGGGTCTCTGATCGTACTGTCGCGTTAGTAGCATCCTGCAGTAGTGGAAAGTTTTTTTATTATATCCCTCTTGGATGCCCATCATATTAGGACTAAATTCATAACCCATGCAAATTACCATGCTGTTTAGAGAGACTCTCAAAATGATATAATTGAAGCATGAGAGTTCAACAATTTCTATAAAATAAAGCCACCATCGTGCTCTAAAAAGATATAACTGAAGCACTAGAGCAATTGCCTAGCTCAAAAAATATAAGTGTAGCACATAGAGTATTCTAATAAATTCGCGATTCATACGTGACTCTCTCAAAAGGTGTGTACAGAAAGGATGATTTTGGAAAACTAAAAAGCAAAGAATCAAATCATACAAGACGCTCCAAGCAAAACACATATCATGTGCTGAATAAAAATATAGCCTCAAGTAAATTTACCGATAGACAAAGACGAAAGAGGGGATGCCATCCGGGGCATCCCCAAGCTTAGATGCTTGGTTGTCCTTGAATATTACCTTGGGGTGCCTTGGGCATACCCAACCTTAGGCTCTTGCCACTCCTTATTCCGTTGTCCATCAAATCTTTACCCAAAACTTGAAAACTTCACAACACAAAACTCAACAAGGAAACTCATGAGATCCGTTAGTATAAGAAAACAAATCACCACTTTTTGGTACTGTTGTGAACTCATTATTTATTTATATTGGTGTAATATCTATTGTATTCCAACTTCTCCATGGTTCATACCCCCCGGTACTACCCATAGATTCATCAAAATAAGCAAACAACGCATAGAAAATAGAATGTCAAAAACAGAAAAGTCTATAGCAATGTGAAAAATTCGTATACTTCTGTAACTCCAAAAAATCTGGAAACTTACGAAAACAGAGGCAATTTGTATATCAATCTTGTGTAAAAAATAGAGAGTTTTTCCATGCTTCTGTGATTTTTAGAAATTCTGGCAATGAGCGCAAAAGTTTCTGTTTTTCAGCGAGATCAAATCAACTATCACCATAGATCACCCCAAAGGTCTTGCTTGGCTCAAACACTAAGTTAAAACATAAACACACATCTAAATATAGGCTAGATGATAAATTTATTCAAAAACAGGAACAAAAAAAGCAATAACGAAAATAAAATTGGGTTGCCTCCCAACAAGCGCTATTGTTTAATGCCCCTAGCTAGGCATAAAGCATAGATCTAGGTATTGCCATCTTTGGTATGCAATCCATAAGTGGCCCTCATAATATATTTGTATGGCAACTTAATTTTCTTTCTAGGAAATTGTTTCATGCCCATCCTTAACGGGAATTGAAATCTAATGTTTCCTTCTTTCATATCAATAATTGCACCAATCGTTCTAAGGAAAGGTCTACCAAGTATAATGGGACATGTAGGATTGCAATCTATATCAAGAACAATGAAATCTACGGGCACATAATTCCTATTTTCAACACTAAAACATCATTAATCCTTGCCATAGGTTTCTTAATAGTGGAATCCGCTGGATGCAAATTCAAAGAACAATCTTCAAATTCACGAAAACCTAACACATCACACAAAGTTTTTGGAATCGTGGAAAAGCTAGCACCCAAATCAGACAAAGCATGGCACTCATAATCCTTAATCTTAATCTTAATAGTAAGTTCCCACTCATCATAAAGTTTTCTAGGAATGGAGACTTCCAATTCAAGCTTTTCTTCAAAAGATTTCATCATAGCATCAACGATATGTTTAGTAAAAGCTTTATTTTGATTGTAAGCATGAGGAGAATTTAACCTGGATTGCAACAAGGAAATAAAATCTATCAAAGAACAATTATCATAATTAAAATCCTTGAAATCCAAAAGAGTGGGTTCATCGCTACTTAAAGTTTTGACCTCTCCAATCTCACTTTTATCAACTTTTGCATTAAGATCTATAAACTCTGAATCATTGGGACGCCTTCTAGCTAAAGTTGACTCATCTCCAGTCCCATCTTTATCAAGATTTATATTGTAAAACAAAGATTCAATAGGAGTCACGTCAATCACTTTAAGATCTACATCATTATTTTCACAAAAACTAGATGAACATGCTTTTACAAGCCAATCTCGCTTAGCACGCATCTTAGCGGTCCTTTCTTTGCACTCATCAATAGAAATTTTAATAGCTTTGAGAGATTCATTAATATCATGCTTGGGTGGAATAGATCTAATTTTCAGAGAATCGACCTCAACGGAAATTATATCCACGTTTCTAGCCAAATCATCAATCTTAAGCAAATTTTGTTTAACCGTAGCATTGAAATTCTTTTGAGAACTAATAAGTTCTTTAATATTGTTCTCAAGATCAGAGGGCGTATTATTATAATTTCCATAAGAATTGTTGTAGGACTTACCATAATTATTAGAGGAATTACTAGGAAACGGCCTAGGGTTGAAATTACCACTATACGCGTTATTACCAAAATTGTTCCTACCAATGAAATTCACATCCATAGATTCATTATTATTCTCAATCAAAGTAGACAAAGGAATATCATTAGGATCAATAGGAGCACTCTTTCATCCATCTTTCCACTCAAAACATTAATTTCTTCAATCGCATGCACTTTTTTTTACTAGTAGAGGATCTTTAGGTATGCCATTGAGAGTAATTAGCCATAATAATATCTAGGAGTTTAGTACCTTCTCCTAATGTGATTTCCATAAAAGTACCTCCCATGGCTGAATCTAAAAGATTTCTAGAAGCAAAATTCAATCCGGCATAAAAATTTTGTATGATCCTCCACAAACTTAAACCATGAGTAGAGCAATTTCTTATCATCAATTTCATCCTCTCCCAAGATTGTGCAACATGTCCATGATCAAGTTGCTTAAAATTCATAATATCGTTCCTAAGGGAGACGATCTTAGCGGGAGGAAAATACTTGAAACAAAAGCATCTTTACACTTATTCCACGAATCAATACTATGTTTAGGCAAATATGATAACCAAGTTTTAGCGCGATCTCGTAGTGAGAACGGAAATAGCTTCAATTTAACAATATCATTATCCACATCTTAAAATTCATAATATCATTGAGGGAGTCCTAGATTAAGGGGTCCTCGGGTGTCCGGGCTATGTAACATGGGCCAGACTGATGGGCCATGAAGATACAAGGAAGAAGGCCTTTCCCCGTGTCCGGATGGGACTCTCATTTGCGTGGATGGCAAGATTGGCGTCCGGATGTGTAGTTTCCTTCCGCTGTAAACCAAGCATGTACAACCCTAGGCCCCTCCGGTGTCTATATAAGCCGGAGGGTTTAGTCCGTAGAGGCCATCAGAATTCACATAGGCTAGACAGCTAGGGTTTAGCCATTACGATCTCGAGGTAGATCGACTCTTGTAATCCCTATACTCATCAAAGTCAATCAAGAAGGAAGTAGGGTATTACCTCCATTAAGAGGGCCCAAACCTGGATAAATATCGTGTCCGCTTTGTCTCATGTTACCTTCGATCCTCGGACGCACAGTTCGGGATCCCCTACCCGAGATCGGCCGATTTTGACACCGACATTGGCGCTTTCATTGAGAGTTCCACTGTGTCGTCGGCAGAAGGTTCGATGGCTCGTTCAATCATCAACAATGATGTTGTTTCCAGGGAAACTTTCCTCCCTGGTCAACTTTTTGTGTTTGCTGGCTTTGCTCTGCATGCCAATTCAATTGGTCACCTTGAACAGATCGACAGCTACGCCCCTGGTCATCAGATCAGATTCGAAAGCCTGAATTACGTCGCCGACATCCGAGGAGACTTGATCTTCGAAGGGTCCACGGCCTCGACCACCGAAGGAAGCCCATCGGATCCGTCATCAGGCATCGTTCAAGGATCAACTGTCATCTCTGCCCTGGCCTTAGATCCAAAGCAGGCCACTTCATCCGAAGAAGGGTTTCTGAAACCCACCGGACTCTATTCTCCTACGGAACTCTTGTCCGGAGATTCGGAGGCAACTATGTCTTCGGCAAGCCGGGAATCAAGTCGGGCTCTCCCTGTCATCAGAGAGCCAAACTTGCCTCTGGATACCAACTCCGAACTCTCAAGGTCTGCGTCTAGTGAGCACAGCCTGGCAGATTCTGTCATGCTCGGCCCCGCAGGTCCTCGGTTCCCCGTCCGGCCTTTGCTCTTAAGTGAGACCTTGGAATTAATGCGATCCCTCGCCATTACGGAAGTATTGCCTCCGAACTACGCCTAGCCTAGACTAGGGGCTGAGAGCAGGGGATTTCACGTCCCACCCACAACCCACTTAATAGCCACCATCGAGGATTTGACTGACATGCTAGATTATGCCTCCGAAGACATTGACGGTATGGACGACGATGCCGGAGAAAAACAAAGCCAAGACCCGCCATTCACCGGGCGTTGGACGGCTACCTCCACATATGATGTATATGGTGGATACACCCAAAGAGGAGGACGATGAAGGCAGGAAAGATCCGATTGAGGATAAACCTCGGATGCACCACCGAAACATCGACGTCAGCGATGCCGCTCAAAATCACGTCGCGGAAGGAAAGTAATACCGGCACCGGAGACGATAACACTCTGGACAATGCCGAAGACCCCGAAGACCCCGTTGGGCCTGCGTCCGAACATGACTAACGGGAGGAGGGGCAAGTTAACCCCGACGAGCAGGTCGGGAATGAGGATTCGGAAGATAGTAACTATCTACCGATCTCCGAGGATGATGTCAGCCTCAGCAATGAAGATTTCATCGTGCCAGAGGAACCCCTCGAGCAAGAGTGCTTTAAGCGTCAGCTAATCACCACTGCAAGAAGCCTAAAAAAGAAGCAGCAACATCTCCGAGCCGAACAGGATACACTCAATGATAGGTGGATCCATGTCCTAGCTGCCGAGGAATACGGCCTCGAGCGCCCAACAAAGAGTTATCCGAAGCGTAGGCTACTACCACAATTCGACGACGAGGCCCTTGAGCCAATACCGTCAAGATATGACCGTGCTAATGAACCAGACCGGCCACCACGTGGGCGAGATAAAGCGGCTGCTTATGCCGAACACCAGCCCATACCACCTCGATGTCGAGCCAAAGAGGTAGCATCTGCGGGCTATACCTACGACTTATGACAGGACCTAGACAATAGAGTCGGTCAGGCCAGATCAATCTATGGATCAAGGGGGCGCGCCCCAACGCGAGACGATGGCCATCAAGCCTGGCACGACAGGCATAACCTTACCCGGGCCGAAAACCGAATACGGATGTCACCCGAACTCCGTCGTGACGTTGCCCGATACAGAGGCGCCGCACAGCCCTTATGCTTTACCGATGAGGTCATGCAGCACCAGTTCCCAGAAGGGTTTAAACCCGTAAACATTGAATCATACGATGGAACGAGCGACCCCGCGGTATGGATTGAAGACTTTCTTCTCCATATTCACATGGCTCGCGGCGACGACCTCCACGCCATCAAATACCTCCCCTTAAAGCTGAAAGGACCAGCACGACACTGGTTAGACAGCCTCCCAGAGAACTCCATTGGTAGCTGGGAAGATCTGGAGGATGCCTTTAGAGACAACTTCCAAGGTACCTACGTCCGGCCTCCGGACGCCAAGACCTTAGTCACATAGTCCATCAACCCAGAGAGTCAGCCCGCAAACTCTGGACTAGGTTCTTAATTAGAAAGAACCAAATCGTCGATTGTCCGGACGCCGAAGCCCTTGTGGCCTTCAAACATAGCGTCCGTGACGAATGGCTCGCCCGACACCTCGGCCAAGAAAAGTTGAAGTCCATGGCAGCCCTTACCGCACTCATGACCCGCTTCTGCGCGAGAGAGGACAGCTGGTTGGCTCGTAGAAGCAATAGTACCAGTGACCCTGGCACCTCCGAAGTTAGGGACGGCAATCATAGGCCACGACGCAACAAACATAAGCGTCGAAGTAACAATGAAGAAACTGAAGACACATCAGTTAACGCCGGATTCAGTGGCTCTAAATCCGGTCAGCAGAAGAAGCCATTCAAAGGAAATAAAGTTGGTCCATCCAATTTGGACAAAATACTCGATCGGCCTTGCTAGATTCATGGCACCCCTGACAAGCATGCCAACCACTTCAACAGAAATTGTTGGGTCTTTAAATAGGCCGGTAAGTTAAATACCGAACATAAGGGGAAAGGACCACCAAGCGAGGACGATGAAGAGTCCCGCCCACCAAACACAGTGTTGGAGATATGCCCTAGAGGCAATCATGTATGATGATATTTCCTATGTGTTTATGAATAAAGATAGTCCTTGGACATTATCAATGATGTGTACCAGCAAGTACGTGACTTGTTTGTGGGACTATGCATTGCATGATGACTGTCCTAAAAGGTCCCTAGTCGAAAGGGCTGTGTGGACGCGCAGTCGACTAGACTAGCATATGACACGATCGCTGGCTTGGTCTCACTAGCCATGGAGCATTGGATGCTAACCGGATAATATGACTTGGAAAGGTCTGGTCGGATTCGACGTAGTCGGATCCGAGTCAAGATAAGGTCCAAGTCGGACAGACCCAACTATGAGACGCAGCGATATGTCATATGTGAGTCTCTAGTACAACATACGTTCTATGTCCTAAGACCTGAGCTGGCACATGTACTCGGGATGGAGACATACTTGCTTTGGGCCGACTAAGCGCTACTCCATGACTGGGTAGTTACAAAGGTAGGTTTCAGGCTTGTCCAGACCCATGCCGCGAGACATGGTCGAGCAAGATGGGATTTGCCCCTCCGATCAGGAGAGATATAGTCTGGGCCCCTCGTGTGATACAACCAGGATAAGCATGGCCATGCGACAATTATTATGAGATAATCCGGATAGTGGTCGGCATCACTGAAACGAGAAAGAGGTCGGGCTAGCACAAGGATGACAGACTCGCCTTGAGCCCGACAACATATATCGTGTGGCAAAAGGAATGGAAGTATGATGTACAGGTTTGCCTAACCAGCTTGATAGTCTGCTTGGTGTTCGGCATGCCTTGCTAGGGGCCGCTACCAACCGAGAAGTTCGGAGGTGATCTGAACTGCGACCAAGTCGGCTTGAACCTAAGGGGTCACGCGCTTAAGGGAAGGAACCTATGAGTTCATATCCGGGGGCACTGGTCGGATGTGATCCGAGCTGTATTTGGATTGTGGCTGAGTAGACTTATGGGCTATAGGGTCCGTGCGAGGCCCAAGTGTTGAGCCCGCGATGGACGCCTATATAAAGTGGGGTGTGGCACACTCATGCGGTTGATCGCTGCGGCGCTGTCACTAGGGTTTGCATGTGTTGCGAATAGACACCTCCACTTGCCGCCGGTTGTGTGATCAGACCTAGCAGTCCGCCGCACGATGTTCCTCCTGCACGCGCGGATACCATTAGAGGCGGTGCACCTGCGCTGCTTCGGCGAACCTGTACGAGGGATCCGACGAATGGTTGTTTGAGGGAGATCGGACTAGGAGGAGACGATCCACGCGGACGCGCTGCCCCAACTCTTCTTCTGCTGCACGGCACTGCGCGTCTAGTGGTAACGAACTATGATCCATCTCCCATAGCATGTTCTTGGTTGTTCTGCGCGTAGGAAATTTTAATTTGCAGTCGATGAACCCTACCGTAGAACCAACACACAGGGGGCAAAAGAAATTTCCCGTGAGGTGAAAACAGTGAATATGATCTATGTCACGCATCTCCCCAAGAGGGAGCGCAAACGCGCGCTAAGGGACGTCTACGCCGTAGAGCCTGTTGCCCCTAAATTCAACCCATGGTCGGCTTGTCCGATCACCTTCGATCGCAGGGACCACCCTACCAGTATCCGTCATGGAGGTTCGGCAACTCTGGTCCTTGATCCAATTATTGACGGATACCATCTCACTCGAGTCCTTATGGACGGTGGCAGCAGTCTTAACTTGATCTATCAAGACACCGTCCGTAAAATGGGTATTGACCCGTCAAGAATTAAGCCTAGTAACACCACCTCTAAAGGAGTGATACCCGGTGTTGAGGCCCGCTGCATGGGCTCACTAACATTGGAAGTAGTCTTCGGTTCGCCGGACAACTTCCGAAGCGAAGACTTGATCTTCTAAATCGTCCCCTTCCGCAGTGGTTATCTTGCACTGCTCGGACGTACCGCCTTTGTTCGCTCCAATGCGGTCCCGCATTATGCTTACTTAAAGCTCAAAATGCCTGGGCCGTGGGGCGTTATCACAGTCAATGGAAACATGGAGCGCTCCCTTCATACCAAGGAGCACACCGCGGCCCTCGTAGCCGAGGTACAGAGCTGCCCTATCAAGCCGAACACTTCATCGGCCATCAAGCCCCCCAACACTGTCAAACGAGTCCGGTCTACCCTGCAGAACGACAGCTCGGTCCATCCAAAGCTGGACTAGCAATTCCGCCTCCGTTAGTCCCCCCACCTAATCGCGGCATATGTACCGCGTGTGCATAACTACGCACTCAAAATACCTTGGGCAAGGACAGAGGGACACGGAGGACGAGGTCCATAATGCGGCTCGGCCCTATTCTGACCTTAATCTTCTTCTTTTTGCTTCTTTTTTCTCTTTTTATTTCAGGTTCTTTAAAACCTAAATCACTTTTAGCTGGTATAATGGCTCTTTCCTAGGCCCCTTTTATATACACGATCGTTGATCCTCTCAAAGGATCCTACACCAAGGCAAAAAGCGGCGCAAACGTGCAGCAGGGTGTCCAAAGGATCTTCAAGACCACCTTTTCTTTTTAGGACCTATATACAACTTTCCCTTATTTACAAATTCTTGGCATGTAAAATAGCCTTGATGCTTATGGCATTCTCTGTAAGAGCACATTTTGACGTATCAACCAGACTATAAGGGAAACTGTTTTGTCCAACCCTATTCGGTATTGGTCTATTTCATAATCTGTATTCCCTCTTCACGTCAGATTGGCATATACACCTCGGCATGATTTAAACTGCCAGGGGCTCTATTCGGCCACATATATTTTAAAAAAAACTCCGAACACTTTCAGAGTATACTTCAGCGTCCCAAATACTGCATTATATGCATCGGCTCCGAATCATGTCTTTGGTCAATAGTTCGGTTGCCCGGCTCCTATGGTTACTACCTTACGTTCCGCTCGTTCGGCTAAGGTGGTAAAGGGAGAACTACTACGATTGTGTTTCCGGTTCGTCCGGTCAAATGCCTCAGTAGAGAAAGCCAAAAACTGACTATCATGATGTGGCGAGACCTGGTCAGAAGTTTGGTGACTTGGTATAAATCTCTTGCGATTTTCTCCGTCTTACACGAAGGACTGGCCTTCGTACAGTCACGCGTCTAAGGCTTCCTAATTGGGCTAGCCGCATACGCACCAGGGCTAATCGTTAGCCCCACCGTCAAACTCCTATGGCTAAGTGAAAGTGATAAAGCCGCATAGTTTGATTGCCCGGTTCATTGCGCAGACACCTCCTTCACGGACCAAGACGTTGGGTCAAGTGTGATCATGCGCTAATCCGAACACCCCCGTAGCATCTACATGGGGGCTAAAGCCGACGACTGGCAAACTCTCAAGATTAATAAACGGCTGCACAGGAGGAAACTAATTTCAGATAAAAGGCACAAATATATTACAAAGCCTTGGTTCCTAAAACAACGTCTGGGCAGCCCGGATACATTCACTCAAATATGATATCCCTCGAGCATTGACCCTCTATTAAACGGGCACCCTCTAGGACGTCTTCAAAATACCGCTCCGGCTTGCGGTGGTCCTTGCCTTCGGGTGGGCCCTCGACCGCCACGACGGCAGCCTTCATCTTCGCCCAGTGCATCTTGACATGGGAAAAGGCCATCCGCGCACCCTCTATGCACGCCGAGCGCTTCACAGCTTCAACTCGGGGCAGGGCGTCATCGAGCCGCTTGACCAGGCCGAAGTAGCTACTAGGAATGGGTCCGGCTGGCCACAGCCAGACTATGATGTCCTTCATGGCCAACCCGGACATCCTATGCAGCTCCGCCAGCTGCATCATCTGGTTGTTCAACAGCGTTGAACGCTCCGACGCCAGGTACTGTGACCAGAAGAGCTTCTCCGTCGTGTTCCCCTCTTGGGCCCAGAAATACTGTGCGGCATCGGCAACGCTCTTCGGAAGATCCGCAAAGGCGTCTGGAGAACTCCATAGTCGAGTGAGCAAGGCGTATTTCTGACTGCCAAATTTAATCTGCAAATGAAAGGGCTTACCAGCCACTATCTGTTTGGCCTGCTTGATCTCCTCGCGAGCCGCCCGGGACTCGGTCCGCGCCTCCTTGGCCTCCTGGAGAGCCTTGGCGAGATCGACCGCTTGGGCCTTATTCTTCTCCTCCAAGGCCACACACTTGCCAGCGACATCCTTGAGCTCTTGCTCCACTTCGGTCACCCGCTCCTAATACTGGCAGCGGGCGACCTGCTCGGCCTTTAAATCCGCAACCGCTTTATTAGTGGACGCTTTGCTCACCCGTGCCTGCTCCTTGGCTTAGGCGAGGGCGCTCTTCAGGATCTTGACCTCGGCCGCACTACCTGCAATAATGATCAAGGGAACACACGAGCTTAAACTCCGCATTGGCATATCACTTCAGGTGTGTGAACAATTTTTCAAACATACATTGGGCCTCATCGAACCGCTTGTAATGCGGACGAGATCCTCATCGGCCAGCTTCAGCTTCCGCTGAAGTTCGGACATTTCAGCGGCCTGGGCGGTCGCCGCTAATAGGGAAGCCTGTTTACAAATAGAACAATACATTACCTCCTGCGATTGTTATTTGATCCTTTGTTCGGCCATTTTTTCAAAACCGAACCGAGTCTCAGGGGCTACTATCTATACACAGGCATATATTTTCATATGAAAAGCGGATAAGAATATTACACCGCATACCTCAAAGCCCTTTAGCAGGCTGGTGAAGGCCTCGTTCAACCCGCTCTTGGCAGTCTGAACCTTCTCAACCACCGTACCCATCAAGGTACGGTGCTCCTCCACAACGGAAGCACGTCGCAGTGCTTCCATCAGAGTGTTCGACGCCTCCGGATTAGTGGAGGTCGCTGTCGGAGTGGGCGCTCCCTCCTCCTTTAAAGGAGGTTGCTCGCTCAATTCCGGAGCCACATGGGTCTCCGGAATGGTGTTTGGCTGGGGCCCGGACTGGTCAGGGCCCCCGTCGTTAGTCTCCTTGGGGGTTGCACCCCCCATCTTCTCGGTAGTCGAGGCGTTACCCTCTGGCGCCGTCTTGGCGGCCTCCGTCACCTCTCCATGGCCCGGAGAGGCCCTTCGAGATAACACCTCGGTGTCATCCGTGGTGGTAGGCGGAGAGGCTCGCGGAGGCGACAGGCTCTCCACCATCTTTGGTGCCAGGGGGTTCCCCTCGGATGACGATTGTTGGGGGAGGCCACAGGCCGGATTGCAACACATAACATGATGTGTTATAGTTACAATCATAAAGGACTAGATAGCGTTAGAGTATCCTTTGGCACTTACGATGTGGCCAGGGGCTTTTCCCTAGGGCGCCACGTGGGGGAGTGTTCGGCATCCATGTCCGAACCATCCGAGAGGGACACCTTCCCCCTCTTGGACGCCTCTGCCTCCGGGTCTACGGAGGCCACCCTTTTCTTCTTCCTACCCTTAAGGGGAGAATCACTTTCTGCCTCCTCCTCCTCTTCATCTTCATCTCCCTCATGGGAGGAGGGAGCTTTGGTCTCTCCGGACAACCCGTCCGAAGTACCTTTACGGCGGAGGCCACCTTTGTCCTCCTTGCTCTTCTTCTTGGCCTTCTTCTCCGGCGTCTGATACGGCGCCGGGACTAGCATCCTCGTTAGCAGAGGAATGGCTGAGTCTTCGGGCAGCGAAGCCGGACACTTGATCCACTCCGCCTTCTTCGTCCAACCCTGAATAAGGGATGGAAGGCTCAGCATACCCTTTGATTTGTGAACTAAAGTTATGTTCGGAAACTAAATCCTTACTGGGGTGGCCGGATGAGCACAGTCGAGGCCGATGTCATCGGTCATCTCCGGCCACGACTTCTAGGTTTTGAAGAGCAGCTTCCAGATCTCTTCGTGCGTCGTGCCGAAGAATCACTGCAGGGTCCGTGACCCTTCTAGATTGAACTCCCACATATGGAGTGGCCGACGCTGGCAGGGAAGGGTCCGACGGAATAGCATCACCTGGATCACGTCAGTGAGGCTGGTGTTCTTTTCTATCATGTTTTTGATGCGCTTTTGCAGCATCAACACCTCGTCGGTTGACCCCCAATCCTGACCCTTGTTGGTCCATGACGCGAGCCGCGTTGGGGGTCCGTATCTAAACGTAGGAGTGGGCACCCATGTGGTGCCGCGAGGTTCGGTGATGTAGAACCACTCTTGCTGCCATACTTTGACGGTCTCCGCGAAGGCCCCTTTGGGCCAGGTGGTGTTGGGGAGCCTGCTCACCATGGCGGCGCCACAGTCCACATGTTGCCCGTCGACCACCTACGACTTCACGTTGAAGACCTTGAGCCATAGTCCAAAGTGTGGAGGGATGCGGAGGAGCGCCTCACACACGACGATGAACGCCGAGATGTGGAGGAAGGAATTTGGGGCTAGATCGTGAAAATCTAGCCCGTACTAGAACATGAGGCCGTGGACAAAGGGGTGGAGGGGAAACCCTAGTCCGCGGAGGAAGTGGGGGATAAACACTACTCTTTCGCCGGGCTCCGGAGTGGAGATGGCCTGCTTATTGGCAGGGAGCCTGTGCGCGACGTCCGCAGTCTGGTACCCCGCCTCCCGGAGCTCCTTGACGTCCTTCTCCGATACGGAGGAGGCCACCCACTTGCCCTGTGAGCCGGATCCAGACATGGCCGGATAAGTTGGTGGCAGTGGGAAAGATCGAAGCTTGGGCACTGGAGCTCAAGGATGGGAAGGCAGAGGATGGAAGAAGGCGTGGGGTAAAAAGGAGGATCTTTATCCACTTATTTAGGCAGTGAATATCAAATGCCCCCACCCCCCCCCCCCTCTCAAGCCTTAATACTCGCCCGTTCCCAAGGGGTCGTGCGAATGGCACGGTTGGATTACCCAGACCCGTAGTGATGGGAATCCTGCAATAAGTTGACACGATATCTGTTTTGACAAGACGTGTCAAAGGAGGCCGTACCTCGAAACGCAAAGCGGGAGGCCAAAAACGGTTCGAAATGATAAAGAGGCCAGACATAACGTTTCACCGAAAAAGTTGTCAATAGACAGACCTTATTTTGATTAAGTATTGTGCCCTTGTGGTTGAGGGTTGTGACTGTTATACAAAGCCGGATACAGTTCTCTTATTCAGAAGACTACATTGAAGTATTCGGTGGAGGAACCCGACTTGCAATGCCGAAGACAATCTGCATGCCGAAAACATCGCCATTGAAGACTGGTTCAGGGGCTACTGAGGGAGTCCTGGATTAAGGGGTCCTCGGGTGTCCAGGCTATGTAACATGGGCCGGACTGACGGGTCATGAAGATACAAGGCAGAAGGCCTTTCCCCGTGTCCGGATGGGACTCTCCTTTGTGTGGATGGCAAGATTGGCATCCGGATGTGTAGTTTCCTTCCTCTGTAAACCGACCCTGTACAACCCTAGGCCCCTCCGGTGTCTATATAAGCCAGAGGGATTAGCCCGTAGAGGCCATCAAAATTCACATAGGCTAGACAGCTAGGGTTTAGCCATTACAATCTCGAGGTAGATCGACTCTTGTAATCCCTATACTCATCAAACTCAATCAAGAAGTAAGTAGGGTATTACCTCCATTAAGAGGTCCCGAACCTGGGTAAACATCGTGTCCCCTTTGTCTCCTGTTACCTTCGATCCTCAGACGCACAGTTCGGGACCCCCTACCCGAGATCGGCCGGTTTTGACACCGACAATCGTTCCTAAGGGACATGGCCTTGCAAACTCTCTGTTGCATGTTGCAATTATTTCAGTCTCACCGAAATGTGCAATCGTTCCCACAGAGTTTGCTTGACCAACTCTCTGTTTGCTCTTTGCTGAAATCGGTCTCACCGAGTTCAAGCAATCGGCTTCCCGAGATGAGGTTTTGCCCTAGCCCTAGCACATCGGTCCCATCGAGTTGTTCGAGTCTGTCCCACCGAGATTCCTAACATTCACATTTTGAACTGAATCGGTCTCACCGAGTTCTTCTATTCAGTCTCACCGAGTTGGTTCAAATGTGTGTAACGGTTGGATTTTGTGTGGAGTCTATATATACCCCTCCACCCCCTTCTCCATATGTGAGAGAGCCATCAGAACGTGCCTACACTTCCATCCTACATTTTCTGAGAGAGAACCACCTACTCATGTGTTGAGATCAAGATATTCCAATCCAACCACAAGAATCTTCATTTCTGGCCTGCCCCAAGTTGTTTTCCACTCAAATCATCTTTCCACCATATCCAAATCTGTGTGAGAGAATTGAGTGTTGGGGAGACTATCATTTGAAGCACAAGAGCAAGGAGTTCATCATCAACACAACATCTATTACCTTTTGGAGAGTGGTGTTTCCTAGATTGGTTAGGTGTTGCTTGGGAGCATCTGACAAGATTGTGGAGGTGAACCAAGAAGTTTGTAAGGGCAAGGAGATCTCCTACTTCATGAAGATCTACCGGAGTGAGGCAAGTCCTTCGCGCGCGATGGCCATGATGGGATAGACATGGTTGCTTCTTCGCGGACCCTTCGTGGGTGGAGCCCTCCATGGACTCGCGCAACCATTACCCTTCGTGGGTTGAAGTCTCCATCAACGTGGATGTACGATAACACCACCTATCGGAACCACGCCAATAATCTCCGTGCCATCATTGTGTTTGCACTCTCCAAACCCTTCCCTTTATCTTCAAATGCAATGTTTTACTTTCCGCTGCTACACTCTTAGAATTGCATGTGTAGGTTGATTGCTTGACTTGTGCTAGTTGCTAAAATCTGCCAACAACTAAAATTGGGAAAATGTTAGATTTTTATTTGGTCAAGTAGTCTAATCACCCCCCACTTTAGACCTACTTTCGATCCTAGAAGTGGTATCAGATCTTTGGTCTCCATTTGCCTTGATTTCCATAGCTTTGGTGATCATAGCCTTGGTTTTCCAACCTAGGAGAGTATGGCGTCTAGCAAGGGAAATTACAACCGTAAAGGTCCTTACTTTGATGGTACTAATTTTGCTAGTTGGAAGCATAAGATGAAAATGCATATTCTTGGTCATAACCCCGCTGTTTGGGCTATTGTGCGCATTGGCTTGCAAGGTGACTTCTTCAAGGATGGAAATGTAACATCCCAAAATTCTAAATTTTGGAATGTTATAATAAATCAATAGTTTTGATTGTTTATTTGTTTGTTGTGTGACTGATTGATTGAAAGTGAGTGAATTTGAAACTTTTGAAAGTTAAATGAGAGGGAATGAAATGACTTTCCCAAACTTTCACCTTGCTTTCTGATCTCCATGAATTCAAATTCTTTTCAAATACAAAACCCTAGAGAGAAGATGACATGAATTCTTCCATTTAAATAAATGAAAATGGTTTTTGAAAATATTTGAATTTCATTTGGAAATATTTTCCAATTCAGAAACTTTAAGCAACTCAATGATTTTCATGAGAGAAGATAAAATGACTTCTTCAAAACATACGAAATATGAGTTGGAAGTTTTAAAAGAATTAAATTTAAAGTCCTTTTGGGAATTATTTTTCAATTTGGAGTTATTTAGTTTTATTCAAATTATTTTTCTCCAAAAATAAAATATATGGAAAATAGGGTAACATGATTCCCTACAACAGAAAATTGGAGAGAAATAAATTTGAAACCATTTTGGTATTTTTAAAATGTTTTTATTGGGTTTTATTGTAGCAGTAGCACTGTTTGAATTATTTGAATTTGTGTGGATTTCATTTGACTCTTGAAAAATGTTCAAGCTGTAGAAAATCTTTTTCTAAATTTTTTTATATATTATATGCCTATATAATATTTTTATTTATTTTTGTTTTTATTATTTTTGTTGTCTGGAAAAAATGTTTAAAAAAATTTCTTCTCCGGACCGGGCCAACTGAACCGAAGCCCAGCCAGCCGGCCCAAGCCGCCGCCGCCTTTCTTCCCCGTGCGCGACTGGGACTCCTCCCGGAGACCGGCGCCAATCCGCCGCCGTTCACCCCTCGGCCAAGGCAGGCCTCGCCTCCCGTGCCCTTTATAAGGAGCCGGACCCCCAGGCCTCTCTTTCTCCTAGTTAGCCGCCGCCCTCGCGTAGCGCCGCCACCGCCGCATCGCCTAGCGCCGCCTCGCCGCTCCTCTCCGCCGCCAGCGCCTCACCACCGCGCCGCCGCCGCTGCTCGTCCACGCCACAGCCGCACCGAGCCGCCGCCGTCTCGCCATCGCCGGAGCCGTGCCGCCGCCAGAGCCAGATCTGCTAACCGCCGCCGCCGGTCTTCATGCCGAAAACCGCCCAAATAGGTAATAAACCGCCCCGGTCCGGTTTATTCTTTTAGGTTTTCTTCGGTTTTCTTTTTAGATCGGTTTTATTTTTATTAGATCGTTTAAGTAGCAAACGTTCTCTGTTTCGATAGTTTTGGTGAACGTTTTCGTTCGTTAGCGTTCGGTAACGAATGTTCGTTATTTAGTCTTTTCCTTTTTCCTTTTAATTTTTGCTCAGGGACCTATCTATGATTGTTTTTTATAGTTTAGCCCCTAGTTTTCAAACGATCGCTACTTTTAAACCGTTTATCCAAATCCAGTGAAACCAACGCCCACTTCTTCGTTATGATCCCCTCTATACAGTAAAACTACTTAAACATATTTTTTTGAAAGTTTAAAATTTGAATTCAAACATATTTGTATTTGAACTTCGTTTGATCGTAACTTGAGTTTTATAACTCCGTTTGAGATGATTCTTTTTGCAAATCGAAGCTCTTGACCAAAACTTTCTGATAAGGCCAAATTCACTTAATTTTGGTACTGTTAGAAATTGTTTTCTGTTGCAAGATTTATTTGCTTGGTTTTGAAGTTTTCCGAATTGTTTTCTTCATTCTTCCCGATCTTTTGAGTGATTTCTTATGTGTGGTTACTATTGCTTGCTTACGATAGATTGACCGGAGTGTGACGAGTAGAGCTATCAGGAGTTATTAGTGCGAATCATCTTCATCAATGGTACAAGGCAAGTTCACACTTTGATCATATCCCTTTCATACCCAGTTTTTTATGCATTATTTTCAACCCTCGAACACTGCATGGTTAGGACTTGATAACATGTGGGTATTGGGAAGTAGTTGATGATGTCGGAACCTATTGTCCTGACCTTGGGAGTTACTTCTGCGTTATGCTCATACTGCTCTGCTAAGCTCGTAGACGTGGATTGGTTGAGTGATTCATGACAGATGTGAGAGTTATTATTTAATGGTTAACTTAAGGTGGCTACTTTAATACACATCTGGGTGAAATGGTAGGGGAACCCTGGAGCACCTAGTGGTCTGCCCGGGCACCTGGAGAACCCAGTGCTTGCCCGAGGGGATCCCGGAGGACCCGTGTGATCACCCTATGGAATGCCACCCAGGCTCAAAGGGATCATAAGATTATTCATGCTAGAAACTTCCGTGTGCAGCCACAAGCTATTATGGGCCCTAGCATAGTTGGGTATGTTGCATGACCTCTTTCAGTGGTGGGCTAGCAGATGTAGGGGAAAGTAGGTGTAACTGCCCACCCAGAGTAAAGAGTTAGTGCTTCTGAAAGACTGTGTCTCGATCATCCATTTCTCAAACACCATGTAGTGCGAGAAATCCAACGGAGGAGATCGAGTCTTGTGGGGAAAAGTGCGCAAACTTCTGCAGAGTGTACAAACTAATCATGGTTAGCCATGTCCCAGGTTATGGACAACTTGAGTATATGGCTCTTGAATTATCATGTTGATCTCAACACTTTATTTAATTAATTTGATTGGGTTAATGATTATTATTTTGGGATTGAGTTGGAGGAACCTTCTCAATAATTTTCAACCAATTTTGTAGTTAAATAAAATATATTCCTTTGATGTAGGAAAAAATTGGCTTTTTCGCAAAAACATTATAACCATAGAGCCTCAACCAGCCAAATATGCATGTAGTGATTGCCTTTATTCATCATTGCTCTATGGTGTGAATTTGTCAGTACATTCAATGTACTGACCCTTTGTGGCTGCAACGTCTCATCTTGCAGGAATCTTATGACGAGAAAGTGATATGTTAGGGTTACGATTTCTACACTCAACTTTGCCGTTGGTGTTGATGGGAATCCACAACCTTGTTGTTACTTCCGCTATATGGATTGAGGTAATAGTATTTACGTTACTTTATACATGTGATTTACCTCTGTTATAAATCCTCGAGTATTGTGTGTGTTAGCATACTGATCCAGGGATGACACTGAAGCACAGAGACTTGACCGTCTGAGGTCGGGTTGCTACAAGATGGTATCAGAGCACATGTTGACTGTAGGACGTGACCCCTAGAAACTGGCAATCCCATAGAAAATATTATTTTCTCTGCAACTTTATTTTCAAAAAGATCGTTTACCTCTCCTCTCTTCTGAGCTTATTCAAATATTCCCTTTTAGTGAGACCATATCCTTTTTCCCTTTTGACCACTCGAAGATTCGACTGATGAGTCCACTCCAAGAAGTACAAGATATCAGACAACTAAGACCACTTCGGAATGAAGAGGATTTTACCGTGCATTATAATAATGGAAACTACAATGGTTTAAGACTCCGAAGACTAGGAGAATTTGAAGGCTCTGCAGAATTCCTAGATTTGTATGACCTAGGAAGGCTACCCTTATGGAACTTGTCAGATAATTAAAGCTGTCAATACCCGAGATCAAGGTGTATCGGAGAAAGACCAGAACATGGAGCATTAGAACTCAAAGTTTTTGTCAAGAAAACCCTAAGACAGGAGATATCAATTATGGAATGAAAGCTCATGGCAGTAACATGGGCATAGACACGGCTAACCATGGTGTTATTGCCCGCTTATGCTATTGTCACCGTGCAGAGTTAAGCATGCAGATGCATGAAAGGATTGGATGGTAGAAGGCTGATGGAGCATCTTTCAGCAAAGGATGCAGTTTTAACCTTAGCTGGTGCATCGCCAGGATCTGGAGAATTACATGAAGAATTTTAGAGGGACCTTTAGGAAGTCATATTTGACAAGGAGGCAATTCGTGAAGAACTCAGGAACTAGAAGCTGAAAGTAGCCAAGCTGGAGGAGCTAAAACCTCGAGATACCGGAGATTTGTCAGGAACTGAAGGACAGTAGGACCATGGCTCATGCCAAGGATGTTGAAACCCAAAAGTTTGGAACGCAACTCTAGAAATATTAAAGGATGTCACTAGAGACTTCGCGTCAACAGAGATCTGGCAGAGGAACTTGAGAAGGACAAGCATGATCGGAAGAAGCCATCGGAGACATGAACAAGACCTGAAGAGTTTGGTGACTTTGAAGACTTATTGACCTTTGGAAGACCAAACCCCTGTTATATACTTACGTTAGATGCGACGATTGTGAGCTGTCGTTTGTTTGATGTTTTTCCGATAGCCACAAATAAAATATGTCTTTTCAAAACTATTGTTTGTGTTGTGTGTATCCCTCTCTATCTCTCTTATCTCACCCCAAACGCATGGACCCAATAGAGGATGAATGGAGATGAACTCACAGTTCCGGGACCGATAAGTCAATTGGAGACCAACCAATGGATTCAGAACATGGAGGATCACATGAAGAATAACACTATAGCCGAAAAGGATATGGCCCAGGATGCTCTTCAGTACTTCGAAAGAGGTGCTGCTACTTGGTGGAGGATGTACCAAACCATCAATGGATGGCAAAGAGTAACCACTTGGGAAGAATTTAAGTTGACTCTGCTAAAGTCTCGGCTTGTGCCCCAGAAATTAAAGCCTTATGGAAATGATATGAAGAAGCCTTGTGCATGCAAGATTTGTGGAGAAATAGGACACACCCATGAGGAACACAATGATGGATGTCCTCATTGTGAAAAAGTCACCCAGCTGAAGAATGCCCCACTATGCACGTGACTTGTTTCCTGTGTGAAGGGACTACCCACTACCCTGCTCAGTGTCACATTTACCCTATGGTACAACGAACCATCCGGCAGAAGAATGAAGCAATGAAAGAAGCCCTCAGGGAAAGTTTTGAGGAACCAGTGAAGGAGGAAGTTGTTGAAGACCCTGATGGAGAAGGCTTAAACAGATTTCTCTCCCATGCATGTTATTCATGTGGAGAAGAAGGACATTTATCATGGTATTGCACAAAGGAAAGGCAAGAGTACCTGGAGGACTTCCCGATGGAAGAAGAGGAGTTTGATCCACCGGAAATGGAAGTATTGATCGGAACAAAGAAATCCAGGAGGAAGAAGAGAAAGTTTACCGGGAAGAACCAAATCTCTGTAGAGAAGGACCTGAGTTACATCACCTGTTTCAAGTGCGGAACCTTGGGTCACTATGCCAATGTGTGCCCAGGAAAGGAGCCAAGAAACCAAGGAGTAGGCACAATCACAAATAAGCCCCGAGATTTATCGAAAGTCATTTGTTTACGTTGCAAAGAAGTAGGACATGGTGCCAGGGAATGTCCAGAACATAAGGAAGCCTGAGCAGAGTACTTCAGAAATTTGATACTGGAGTAAGGAATGTAATAAATAGAGTAGTAAGCACCCTTATTTTCAGGAGAAGTTAAATTATGTAATGGAAATGCAGGAGATTGTAATAATTTGAGAATCAATAAAGTTATCATCGTTGGTACTGATTGGATTTTATGAGTTGATACCCTATGAAGCAAGAGATTGACCATTTTCGAGGATATGAGAAATATGGTCTATGGACGAATTTGTGCATTTCAAGGGTGACAGTACACTATGAGGACCCTTGACCCCTGGAAAAAGATAATGATATTCCACGGAGTGGATTTCGGACAAAATAAGTACGAGTTTTGTCTTGATATGTGGGGTATCCCAAGAATATGAAGGGATGAAGTACTATTGGATATAAAGGAGGTATGATGTTGGAAATATGGAGCAATTGCAACTCCATGATGAGCCTGAGTAATCACGTCTGAGTTTGGTGCCAATAGAAGGAAGAGACACAGTACAATTGGATGGATTTTAAGTATGCTAGGAAGCTGGATGTTGGAATAATGATCAGTTGCCCCGAGGATGAGTTCAAGGTTTACAAGTGATGAGTGGGCCATATCCCATAGGGTCCAGGACCTGCCAAGAAGCAAGCACACTCTTGCTGAAGGAATAACCCTGGAAGAAGTTACGACCTTACCTACAAACGATCTTATAGGAGTTTACGCAAAACCTGAGAGTTGTGAAGGAACGATAGATGTTTGTATGGCTTGCAGAATCAATGGATTCATCCGAACTTGGTTCGACGACAAGAGAAATTCTGCAATGCTGGTGAGGATGACCGAGTGTTAGAATGCGAGATTCGCTAAACCATATACAGGGTAATGATTTGGGTGCGGGATGGATTGATCACCATACCGACTTACTCTTATTATTCTCTTTGCTATATGGGATGGTAAATCTGAGTGACTTACCCATAGTAGAGAGACGACGATAAAAGCCTTGTTTAAACCTTAGAATGGTATGACAATTCTTCCCTTGTACAAGGCAGTTGTTGCCAACCGTAGGTTATACGGTGAGGATCAACCCAGACCCATTTCCTGCAGGAGAAACCATAAATGGATGACCGCCATGAGATATCGATAGTTGTTCAGTATTCGCGCCAGACCCGTCAGCTAAGAAGACCCAGTCTCGGAATAACCTTACTAAGATGAAAGGACAGAAGAATTGAGGAAAAGGTTATGCCGCTACCGGAAGAGCCCAGAGAAGGAATTTTCCCGAGAATTTGAGAAGATCGACACTGTCAGCAATAAGGATGGAGTATATGAGTTTTGATGGAACCGTAACCATGTTTCTAAGGGTGGTAGCATCCCAGACCCCTGTGATGATCGATGGATTTTGAGAAGACCCCAAACCTAACCTATTTCTTGCTAGCCTCTCTGAATCTCGAGGACGAGATTCATTTTAAGGGTGGTAGGTTTGTAACATCCCAAAATTCTAAATTTTGAAATGTTATAATAAATCAATAGTTTTGATTGTTTGTTTGTTTGTTGTGTGATTGATTGATTGAAAGTCAGTGAATTTGAAACTTTTGAAAGTTAAATGAGAGGGAATGAAATGACTTTCCCAAACTTTCACCTTGCTTCCTGATCTCCATGAATTCAAACTTTTTTTCAAATACAAAACCCTAGAGAGAAGATGACATGACTTCTTCCATTTAAATAAATGAAAAGTGTTTTTAAAAATATTTGAATTTCATTTGGAAATATTTTCCAATTTAGAAACTTTAAGCAACTCAATGATTTTCATGAGAGAAGATAAAATGACTTATTCAAAACATATGAAATATGAGTTGGAAGTTTTAAAAAAATTAAATTTAAAGTCCTTTTGGAAATTATTTTTTAATTCGGAGTTATTTGGTTTTATTCAAATTATTTTTCTCCAAAAATAAAATATACGGAAAATAGGGTAACATGATTCCCTACAAGAGGAAATTGGAGAGAAATAAATTTGAAATCATTTTGGTATTTTTAAAATGTTTTTATTGGGTTTTATTGTAGCAGTAGCACTGTTTGAATTATTTGAATTTGTGAGGATTTTATTTGACTCTTGAAAAATGTTCAAGCTGTAGAAAATCTTTTTCTGAAAATTTTGATATATTATATACCTATATAATATTTTTATTTATTTTTGTTTTTATTATTTTTGTTGTCTGGAAAAAAATGTTAAAAGAAAAACTTCTTCTCCGGACCGGGCCAACTAGGCCGAAGTCCAGGCAGCCGGCCCAAGCCGCCGCCGCCTTTCTTCCCCGTACGCGACCGGGACTCCTTCCGGAGTCCGGCGCCGATCCGCCGCCGTTCGCCCCTCGGCTAAGGCAGGCCTCGCCTCCCGTGCCCTTTATAAGGAGTCGGACCCCCCGGCCTCTTTTTCTCCTCGTTAGCCGCCACCCTCGCGTAGCGCCGCCACCGCCGCATCGCCCAGCGCCGCCTCACCGCTCTTCTCCGCCGCCATCTCCTCGCCGCCGCCAGCGCCTCGCCGCCACCACTTGTTGCCGCCGCCACTGCTCGTCCGCGCCACAGCCGCACCGAGCCGCCGCCGTTCCTCCTGCCTTACCGCCGTCTCGCCATCGCCGAAGCCGCACCGCCGCCAGATCCAGATCCGCTAACCGCCGCCGCTGGTCTTCACGCCGAAAACCTCCCGAACCGGTAATAAACTGCCCCGGTCCGGTTTATTCTTTTAGGTTTTCTTTTTAGATCGGTTTTATTTTATTAGATCGTTTAAGTAGCAAACGTTCTCTGTTTAGATAGTTTTAGCGAACATTTTCGTTCGTTAGCGTTCGGTAACGAACGTTCGTTATTTAGTCTTTTCCATTTTCCTTTTAATTTTTAGTCAGGGACCTATCTGTGATTTTTTTACAGTTTAGCCCCTAGTTTTCAAACGGTCGCTACTTTTAAACCGTTTATCCAAATCCAACAAAACCAATGCCACTTCTTCATTATGATCCCCTCTATCCAGTAAAACAACTTAAACATATTTTTTGAAACTTATAATTTGAATTCAAACAGATTTGTATTTGAACTTCGTTTGATCGTAACTTGAGTTTTATAACTCCATTTGAGATGATTCTTTTTGCAAATCGAAGCTCTTGACCTAAACTTTCTGATAAGGCCAAATTCACTTAATTTTGGTACTGTTAGAAATTGTTTTCTGTTGCAAGAGTTATTTGCTTGGTTTTGAAGTTTTCCGAATTGTTTTCTTCGTTCTTCCCGATCTTTTGAGTGATTTCTTATGTGTGATTACTATTGCTTGCTTATGATAGATTGACCGGAGTGTGACGAGTAGAGCTATCAGGAGATATGAGTGCGAATCATCTTCATCAACCGTACAAGGCAAGTTCACACTTTGATCATATCCCTTTCATACCCGGTTTTTATGCATTAGTTTCAACCCTCGAACACTGCATGGTTAGGACTTGATAACATGTGGGTATCGGGAAGTAGTTGATGATGTAGGAACCTATTGTCCTGCATTCAAACCTTGGGAGTTACTTCTGCGTTATGCTCATACTGCTCTGCTAAGCTCGTAGACGTGGATTGGTTGAGTGATTCATGACAGATGTGAGAGTTATTATTTAATGGTTAACTTAAGGTGGCTACTTTAATACACATCTGGGTGGAATGGTAGGGGCACCCTGGAGCACCTAGTGGTCTGCCCGGGCACCTGGAGAACCCAGTGCTTGCCCAAGGGGATCCCGGAGGACCCGTGTGATCACCCTATGGAATGCCACCCAGGCTCAAAGGGATCATAAGATTATTCATGCTAGAAACTTCCGTGTGCAGCCACAAGCTATTATGGGCTCTAGCATAGTTGAGTATGTTGCATGACCTCTTTCAGTGGTGGGCTAGCAGATGTAGGGGAAAGTAGGTGTACTGCCCACCCAGAGTAAAGAGTTAGTGCTTCTAAAAGACTGTGTCTCGGTCATCTGTTTCTCAAACACCATGTAGTGCAAGAAATCCAACGGAGGAGATCGAGTCTTGTGGGGAAAAGTGTGCAAACTTCTGCAGAGTGTACAAACTAATCATGGTTAGCCGTGTCCCCGGTTATGGACAACTTGAGTATCTGGTTCTTGAATTATCATGTTGATCTCAACACTTTATTTAATTAATTTGATTGGGTTAATGATTATTATTTTGGGATTGAGTTGGAGGAACCTTCTCAATAATTTTTCAACCAATTTTGTAGTTAAATAAAATATATTCCTTTAATGCAGGAAAAAATTGGCTTTTTCGCAAAAACATTATAACCATAGAGCCTCCACCAGCCAAATATGCATGTAGTGATAGACTTTATTCATCATTGCTCTATGGTGTGAATTTGCCAGTACATTCAATGTACTGACCCTTTGTGGCTGCAACATCTCATGTTGTAGGAATCGTACGACGAGAAAGTGATATGTTAGAGTTACGATTTCTACACTCAACTTTGCCGTTGGTGTTGATGGGAATCCACAACCTTGTTGTTACTTCCGCTATATGGATTGAGGTAATAGTATTTACGTTACTTTATACGTGTGATTTACCTCTGTTATAAATCCTCGAGTACTGTGTGTGTCAGCATACCGATCCAGGGATGACACTTAAGCACAGAGACTTGACCGTATGATGTCGGGTCGCTACAGGAAAAGAACCGGATCATGAAGCGTCTGCAAAAGAAATGAAGATGTTGCAATACAATGCTCAAGCTTGCGATATTCTCTTCAACGGATTGTGCCCCGAAGAATTCAACAAAATCAGCCGCCTTGAGAATGCAAAAGAAATTTGGGAAACTTTGGTTGATATGCACGAAGGTACCGAGTCCGTCAAGGAATCCAAATTGGATGTGCTTCAAAGTCAACTTGACAAGTTCAAGATGAAGGATGGTGAAGGAGTTGCCGAGATGTACTCTAGGCTTGCTCTCATCACAAATGAGATTGCCAGCTTAGGAAGCGAAGAGATGACCGAAAAATTCATTGTCAAGAAGATCCTAAGAGCCTTGGATGGAAAATATGATACCGTGTGCACCTTGATCCAAATGATGCCCAATTACAAAGATCTCAAGCCCACCGAAGTCATTGGTACAATTATTGCTCATGAGATGTCACTCAAGGATAAGGAAGAGCTCCACAACAAGTCTAGTGGTGCCTACAAAGATTCAAGTGATGCTCCTACAACATCAAGTGCGAAACAAGTCTTCAGTGATGAATTGAGCTTAATGGTGAAGAAATTCAACAAATTCTACAAGAATAGAAGCAAAGAGAGAAGTTCCAAGTCAAGATCCTACAATGACAAAAGATCTTCTAGTCGTGATCGTAATTGCTACAATTGTGGAAGACCCGGACACTACTCCAATAAGTGTACGGCTCCCTAGAAGAAAAGATAAGATTCACCTAAGAGGAGAAGTAAAAGAGATGAATCACCACCAAGAGAGAGAAGGAGTGGAGATGATCGTTATGAACGAAGACCCTCTCATAGAAGTAAGGATTCGGAAAGGAAAGATAAGTCATCAAAGAGCCACACAAGACGAAGACATCAAGCTCACATTGGTGAATGGGTATCCGGTTCCGACTCCGACAACTACTCTGAGAGAAGCTATCACTCCGACTCCAAATATACTCAAGATGAAGGTGTTGTCAGACTTGCACTTGTGTCATCCAACTCCTACGACATATTTGACTCACCAAATGAAGGAATTGGAAGATGCTTCATGGCTAAAGGCTCTAAGGTATCACACCCCAAGTATGTTGATTTCAGTAGTGATGAAGATGATTTGCTAGGTGATGATGATTTACTTGTTGACAACACTAGTGTTGAAAGCTATGACGAAATTGCCAGTATTCATGCTAATCAAGATGAAATGAATGACAATGATAAGAAGGAGATTGAGAGTCTAACTAAAGAACTAAACACTCTTAAGTTAGCTCATGAAACAACTCTAGAGGATCATAGAGAGCTCCTAAAGACTCATGAGAAGCTACGGTTCGAGAAGCTAAATTTAGAGCAAGAGCATGAGTTCTTAAAAGCTATCAATGATGATCTTTGAAAGAAGAGTTCTTCATATATTGCCAACCGTCTCCTCTTGTCTACTTATATGCCACAAGTAAAATCTAGCAATAAGAACAAGAAGGATTATTCCTCTAGTAGTAACAATATTGTTGCTTCTAGTAGCTCTCTTGATTGCACTAACGAATCTCTTAGCCAAGTTACACTTGAGAAAGAAAATAGCTTATTGAAGGGAATTATAGAGAAAGGTGTCTGATATGTCTCCAACGTATCAATAATTTTTTATTGTTCCATGCTATTATATTATCTGTTTTGGATGTTTTAGATGCATTAATATGATATTTTATATTATTTTTGGGACTAACTTATTAACTGATACGTCCATTTTGCATCATGCTTTTATATCGATATTTATTGCATTATGGGCTGTTATTACATGTTATGTCACAATACTTATGCCTATTTTCTCTTATTTTACAAGGTTTACATGAAGAGGGAGAATGCCGACAGCTGGAATTCTGGGCTAGAAAAGGAGCAAATATTAGAGACCTATTCTGCACAACTCCAAAAGTCCTGAAACTTCACGGAGGCACGTTTTGGAATATATAAAAATACTGGAGAAATAATCAACCAGAGGGGGCCTACACCCTGGCCACGAGGGTGGGGGCGCGCCCTACCCCCCTGGGCGCGCCCCCTGCCTCATGGGCCCCCTGGCAGGCCTCCGGTGCCCATCTTCTGCTATATGAAGTCTTTTACCCTAGAAAAAAATCACAAGCAAGCTTTCGGGAAGAAACACCGCTGCCACGAGGCGGAACCTTGGCGAAACCAATCTAGGGCTCCGGCGGAGCTGTTCTGCCGGGGAAACATCCCTCCGGGAGGGCGAAATCATCGCCATCGTCATCACCAATGATCCTCTCATCGGGAGGGGGTCAATCTCCATCAACATCTTCACCAGCACCATCTCCTCTCAAACCCTACTTCATCTCTTCTATCCAATCTTTGTCTCAAAACCTCAGATTGGTACCTGTGGGTTCCTAGTAGTGTTGATTACTCCTTGTAGTTGATGCTAGTTGGTTTAATTGGTGGAAGATCATATGTTCATATCCTTTATGCATATTTAATACCCCTCTGATTATGAACATGAGTATGATTTGTGAGTAGTTACGTTTGTTCCTGAGGACATGGGAGAAGTCTTGCTATAAGTAGTCATGTGAATTTGGTATTCGCTCGATATTTTGATGAGATGTATGTTGTCTTTCCTCTAGTGGTGTTATGTGAACGTCGACTACATGACACTTCACCATTGTTTGGGCCTAGAGGAATGCATTTGGAAGTAATAAGTAGATGATGGGTTGCTAGAGTGACAGAAGCTTAAACCCTAGTTTATGCGTTGCTTCGTAAGGGGCTGATTTGGATCAGTATGTTTCATGCTATGGTTAGGTTTACCTTAATACTTCTTTTGTAGTTGCGGATGCTTGCAATAGGGGTTAATCATAAGTGGGATGATTGTCCAAGAAAGGGCAGTGCCCAAGCACCGGTCCACCCACATACCAAATTATCAAAGTAACGAACGCGAATCATATGAGCGTGATGAAAACTAGCCTGACGGTAATTCCCATGTGTCCTCGGGAGTGCTTTTCTCTATATAAGAGTTTGTCCAGGCTTGTCCATTGCTACAGAAAGGATTGGGCCATCTTGCTGCACCTTATTTACTTTCATTACTTGTTACTCGTTACAAATTACCTTATCACAAAACTATCTGTTACCGATAATTTCAGTGCTTGCAGAGAATACCTTACTGAAAACCGCTTGTCATTTCCTTCTGCTCCTAGTTGGGTTTGACACTCTTACTTATCGAAAGGACTACGATAGATACCCTACACTTGTGGGTCATAAGACTCTTTTCTGGCGCCGTTGCCGGGGAGTGAAGCGCCTTTGGTAGGTGGAATTTGGTAAGGAAAAATTTATATAGTGTGCTGAAATTTATTGTCACTTGCTACTATGGAACATAATCCTTTGAGGGTCTTGTTCGGGGTATCTTCACCCCGACCAGTAGAGCAAAGAGTTGCTCCTCAACCTATTGAACCTACTGAAAATGTTTACTTTGAAATTCCTTCGGGTATGATAGAGAAACTGCTAGCTAATCCTTTCACAGGTGATGGAACATTACACCCCGATTTGCACCAAATCTATGTGGATGAAGTTTGTGGATTATTTAAGCTTGCAGGTATGCCCGAGGATGTTATCAAGAAGAAGGTCTTCCCTTTATATTTGAAGGGAAAGACATTGACATGGTTTAGGCTATGTGATTATATGGGATCATGGAACTACAACCGATTGATATTGGAATTTCATCAGAAGTTTTATCCTATGCATCTATATTCATCGTGATCGTAATTATATATATAATTTTTGGCCTCGCGAAGGAGAAAGCATCGCTCAAGCTTGGGGGAGGCTTAAGTCAATGTTATATTCATGCCCCAATCATGAGCTCTCAAGAGAAATGATTATTCAAAAAAATTATGCTCGGCTTTCTCTCAATAATCGCTCCATGCTCGATACTTCTTGTACTGGATCTTTTATGATGAAGACTATTGAATTCAAATGTGATTTATTGGAAATAATTAAACGCAACTCTGAAGATTGGGATCTCGACGAAGGTAGGGAGTCAGGTATAACATCTAAGTTTGATTGTGTTAAATCTTTTATGGATACCGATGTTTTCCATGAATTTAGCATTAAATATGGGCTTGGCTCTGAGATAGTAGCTTCTTTCTGTGAATCCTTTGCTACTCATGTTGACCTCCCTAAGGAGAAGTGGTTTAAATATAATCCTCCCATTGAAGTAAAAGTAGTTGTACCTATTAAAGTTGAATAAAAGACTATCACTTATAATGTTAATCCTATTGTTCCTACCGCTTATATTGAGAAACCACCTTTCCCTGTTAGAATAAAGGATCACGCTAAAGCTTCAACTGTGGTTCGTAAGAGTAACACTAGAACACCTACACCCCCTGAGAAAATTAAAGTTGAACCTAGTATTGCTATGGTTAAAGATCTCTTGGGCGATAATATTGATGGGCATGTAATTTACTTCTGTGATGAGGCTGCTAGAATTGCTACACCTGATACTAAAAATAAACATAGACCTTTTGTAGGCATGCCCATTATTTCTGTTAAAATTGGAGATCATTGCTATCATGGCTTATGTGATATGGGTGCTAGTGCAAGTGCAATACCTCATTCCTTATACAAAGAAATTATGGATGATATTGCACCTGCTGAGATAGAAGAAATTGATGTTACAATTAAGCTTGCCAATAGAGATACTATTTCACCAGTTGAGATTGTTAGAGATGTTGAAGTCTTGTGTGGGAAAGTTAAATATCCTGCGGATTTTCTTATTCTTGGTTCCCCACAAGATAACTTTTGTCCCATTATATTTGGTAGACCCTTCTTGAATACTGTCAATGCTAGGATGGACTGCAAAAGGGATGATGTTACTATTGGTTTGGGGGATATGTCTCATGAGTTTAATTTTGCTAAATTTCGTAGACAACCCCATGATAAAGAACGGCCTAGTAAAGATGAAATTATTGGTCTTGCTTCAATTGACGTGCCTCCTAATGATCCGTTAGAACAATATTTGCTAGACCATGAGAATGATATGTTTATGAATGAAAGAAGGGAAATAGATGAAGTATTCTTTAAACAGGGACCTATTTTGAAACACAACTTGCCTGTTGAAATCCTAGGGGATCCTCCTCCACCCAAGGGTGATCCCGTGTTTGAGCTTAAACCATTACCTAATACTCTCAAATATGCTTATGTTGATGAAAAGAAGATATATCCTGTTATTATTAGTGCTAACCTTTCAGAGCATGAAGAAAAGAAATTATTGAAAACTCTGAAGAAGCACCGTGCTGCTATTGGATATACTCTTGATGATCTTAAGGGCATTAGTCCCACTATGTCAACACAAAATAAAATTGGAGAAAGACGCTAAACCAGTTGTTGATCACCAACGGCGATTAAATCCTAAGATGAAAGAAGTGCCAAGAAAAGAAATACTAAAGCTTCTGGAGGCAGGTATAATTTATCCCATTGCTGATAGTCAGTGAGTAAGTCCTGTCCATTGTGTCCCTAAGAAGGGAGGTATTACTGTTGTTACTAATGATAAAGATGAATTGATCCCACAAAGAATTATTACAGGTTATAGAGTGGTAATTGATTTCCGCAAATTAAATAAAGCTACTAAAAAGGACCATTACCCTTTACCTTTTATTGATCAAATGCTAGAAAGATTATCCAAACATACACATTTTTTCTTTCTAGATGGTTATTCCGGTTTCTCTCAACTAGTTGTGTCAAAAGAGGATCAAGAAAAGACCACTTTTACTTGCCCTTTCGGTACCTTTGCTTATAGACATATGCCTTTTGGTTTATGGAATGCACCTGCTACCTTTCAAAGATGCATAATGGCTATATTCTCTGATTTTTGTGAAAAGATTGTTGAGGTTCTCATGGATGATTTCTCCGTTTATGGAACTTATTTTGATGATTGCTTCAGAAACCTTGATCGAGTTTTGCAGAGATGTGAAGAAACTAATCTTGTCTTGAATTGGGAAAAGTGCCACTTTATGGTTAATGAAGGTATTGTCTTGGGGCATAAAATTTCTGAAAGAGTTATTGAAGTTGACAAAGCTAAAGTTGATGTATTGAAAAGATGCCATGTCCCATGGACATTAAAGGTATAAGAAGTTTCCTTGGTCATGCCGGTTTTTATAGGAGTTTCATTAAGGACTTCTCAAAAATTTCTAGGCCTCTGACTAACCTCTTACAAAAAGATGTTCCTTTTGTCTTTGATGATGATTGTGTAGAAGCATTTGAAATACTTAAGAAAGCCTTGATTTCTGCACCTATTGTTCAACCACCTGATTGGAATTTACCCTTTGAAATTATGTGTGATGCAAGTGATTATGCTGTAGGTGCTGTTCTAGGACAAAGAGTTGATAAGAAATTAAATGTTATCCAATATGCTAGTAAAACTCTAGACAGTGCCTAGAGAAATTATGCTACTACTGAAAAAGAATTTTTAGCAGTTGTATTTGCTTGTGATAAGTTCAGACCTTATATTGTTGATTCTAAAGTAACTGTTCACACTGATCATGCTGCTAATAAATATCTTATGGAAAGGAAAGATGCTCAACCTAGACTTATTAGATGGGTTCTCCTGCTACAAGAATTCGATTTGCATATTATTGATTGAAAGGGAGCTGAGAACCCCGTTGCAGACAACTTGTCTAGGTTAGAGAATGTTCTTGATGACCCACTACCTATTGATGATAGCTTTCCTGATGAACAATTAGCTATCATAAATGCTTCTCGTACTGCTCCATGGTATGCTGATTATGCTAATTACATTGTTGCTAAATTTATACCACCTAGTTTCACATACCAGCAAAAGAAAAAGTTTTTCTATGATTTAAGACATTACTTCTGGGACGACCCACGCCTTTATATAAAGAAGGAGTAGATGGTGTTATTAGACGTTGTATCCCTGAGCAAGAACAGGAACAGATCCAACGCAAGTGTCACTCCAAGGCTTATGGAGGACACCACGCTGGAGATAGAACTGCACATAAGGTATTGCAATCCGGTTTTTATTGGCCTACTCTCTTCAAAGATGCCCGTAAGTTTGTCTTTTCTTGTGATGAATCTCAAAGAATTGGTAATATTAGTAGACGTCAAGAAATGCCTATGAATTATTCACTTGTTATTGAACCATTTGATGTTTGGGGCTTTGATTATATGGGACTGTTTCCTTCCTCTAACGGGTATACACATATTTTAGTTGCTGTTCATTACGTTACTAAGTGGGTAGAAGCTATTCCAGCTAGTAGTGCTGATCATAACTCCTCTATTAAGATGCTTAAAGAAGTTATTTTTTCCGAGGTTTGGAGTCCCTAGATATTTAATGACTGATGGTGGTTCACATTTTATTCATGGTGCTTTTCGTAAAATGCTTGCTAAGTATGATGTTAATCATAGAATTGCATCTCCATATCACCCGCAGTCTAGTGGTCAAGTAGAACTCGGTAATAGAGAGCTCATATTAATTTTGCAAAAGACTGTTAATAGATCCAGAAAGAACTGGTCCAAGAAACTTGATGATGCATTATGGGCCTATAGAACTGCATATAAAAATCCTATGGGTATGTCTTCGTATAAAATGGTTTCTGGAAAAGCATGTCACTTACCTCTCGAACTGGAACATAAGGCATATTGGGCCATTAAAGAGCTCAATTATGATTTCAAACTTGCCAGTGAGAAGAGACTATTTGACATTAGCTCACTTGATGAATGGAGAACCCAGGCCTATGAGAATGCCAAACTGTTTAAAGAAAAGGTTAAAAGATGGCATGACAAAAGGATACAAAAGCGTGAGTTTAATGTAGGTGATTATGTGTTGCTATTCAACGCTCGCCTAAGATTTTTTGCAGGAAAACTTCTCTCTAAATGGGAAGGTCCTTACGTTATCGAGGAGGTCTATCGTTCCGGTGCCATAAAAATCAACAACTTCGAAGGCACAAATCCGAAGGTGGTGAACGGTCAAAGAATCAAACATTATATCTCAGGTAATCCTACAAATGTTGAAACTAATGCTATTGAAACCGTAACCCAGGAGGAATACATAAGGGACACTCTCCAGAACGTTTCAGACTCCGAAATGGAATAGGTATGTGGTACGGTAAGTAAACCGACTCCAAAACAGTTCTAATGGTAATTTTTCTCCGTTTTGGAATATTTAAGAAAATAGGAAAATAATAAGTAGTCCGGGAAGGACACGAGGCGTCCACGAGGGTGCAGGGCACGCCCCCTGCCTCGTGGGCACCTCGTGTGCCCTCCGGACTTTGTTTTCTTGCACGATACTTCTTTTGGTCGGTAAAAATTCATTATATAATCCCCCGAAGGTTTTGACCACCGTATCACGCAAATATCCTCTGTCTTTGTTTCGAGCTGTTTTCTGCTAGAGTTGTCAAAGACCAGGCATCATGTCGTCCCCCTTCTCCAACAATGAGGGCAACGATGCTTGGCTGATGAAGATAGAGCTAAAGAGAGAAGAACCCGGGGAGATCAACAAGGATGATGGGATCAAGAAGGCCATGGAGGATCAAGCTCCAGCAATCGAAGACGAAGACATCCTTCAACCTCAGCACAATCTTCTTACCCCAACGGAGATTGAAGCCTTCAAGATGATTGAGTTTGCTCGCATACAAAATAAGTATCTCACTCGTGAAAATATTTTGTTGAAGGAGCATGTCACCGCACTCAAGGGCATTATCCGCAAATTGGAGGATCTCCTACGCTCGATGTGCGACTATCCATCAACAACACCATCTTCTTCACCAGCAAAGGAGAACTGAGTATCTAGTATGGGCACTCCCCTTGGCAACTGCCAAGCTTGGGGGAGGTGCCCTGGTATCGTATCACCATCACACTCCTATCTTTACCGTTTTTCTTAGTTCGATCCTTTTAGTAATATCTTGATCTAGTAGAATAAAAGTTTTAGTATGATTTAGTTTTGAGTTTTGCCTTATGATCCTTCTATGTAATCGAGTCCGTGAGCTATATATAATAAAGATTAGTGTTGAGTCAAGGGCTTGATTATCTTGCTATGATCTTGAGGGAATAAAAGAAAAAGAAAGAATAAAAATAAATAAAGAGATCATATTGATCTTATGGAGAGTAATGACTTCACATATAAAGAGTATGATGAATAAAAGTTGTTGAGAGTTGACAAACATAGTTTTGGTCATCATTGCAATTAATAGGAAGTAATATAGAAAGAGAGGTTTTCACATATAAATACACTATCTTGGACATGTTTTATGATTGTGAGCACTCATTAAAATATGTCATGCTAAAGGGTTGATGTTGGACAAGGAAGACAACGTATTTGGTTATGTTTTCTTATATCCGAAATAAAGTATATTGTCATGGATCATCCAACATGTTGAGCTTGCCTTTCCCTCTCATGCTAGCCAAATTCTTTGCACCAATTAGAGATACTACTTGTGCTTCCAAATATCCTCAAGCCCGGTTTTGCCATGAGAGTCCACCATACCTACCTATGGATTGAGTAAGATCCTTCAAGTAAGTTGTCATTGTTGTATGTAATAAAAATTGTTCTCTAAATATGTATGATTTATTAGTGTGGAGAAAATAAGCTTTATACGATCTTGTGATATGGAAGCAATAAAAGCGACGGACTACATAATAAAGGTCCATATCACAAGTGGCAATATAAAGTGACGTTCATTTGCATTAAGATTTCGTGCATCCAACCATAAAAGCAAATGACAACCTCTGCTTACCTCTGCGAAGGGCCTATCGTTTACTTTTGTCTTATACCTTACGCAAGAGTCATGGTGATCTTCACCTTTCCTTTTTACATTTTATCCTTTGGCAAGCACCTTGTGTTGGAAAGATCCTGATATATATATATATATATATATATATATATATATATATGAGCTATTTTGTTTTGCGTAACAGAATACTACTTGAACTGATGGTTTCAGGCAGTTGTACTGATGATTTTAATCTCGTCGAACTGATCGTCGTTTCGTCGGAATGGGGCGTGTAATATATTGTTGGAAAGCTCTTGACATCTACATTACGAATATATAGGAATTTTTTGCAAAATCATCACGGTTTAAGAGAAGTTTTGAAAAAACCTTTTTTGAAAACCGAAAACGTGAATCGTATTTGGACTCAATTTTCAAACGGTTTGTCAGAATTGAGCAAATAAGATGGCGTTGGAAAGCTGGTAAAAATTCGCATCTTCCATATATCTACTAATTTTTCAAATTATATACAATTTAAAAGTAATTTGAAAAAGGTGAAATTCTGGGCGAAACGTATTTTTGCCTTTTTTTGCAAATGGTTTGTCGGATTGATGCAAATGATACGGAGTTGGAAAGCTATGGAAAATGCGCAACTTTTTCATATAGAAATATTTTTCTAATTCCTTACGGTTTAAAAACAAATTCGAATACGGTCAAATTTAATTTTGAATGCGATTTTTTTAGAAGTTTGTCGAAATGGGGCAAATAATATACCGTTGGATAGCTATCGAAAATGCGAAACTTACTCATGTTGAACATTTTCTCAAATTCGCAACCGTTTAAGATAATTTTGAATATGGCAAGACAGATTCTGTTGTTTTCCTATCTGAAAAACAGAGTACTCGTACTGAATATATGCGTGTATTTGTACTGAGCTATTTTTCACAATCCAAAATGTTCAGGGGCTGATCAGTTGAACTTGTAGAAATGTAACTTTTAGGTTTGATTTAAAATGTGTGTCGACGTGTCATCATCACCGAACTTGCATGGATTATATACTTGAATTGGCTAAATTTTCTTCTCCAAGAAATGTATTTGTGTTTTGTGATAGTAACCATTGATGCAACAATCCATACCGAATTTGATATGCCCTTTGAACTGATTATAAAATACATACCGAAATGTTGGTCGTATGGTAACGCATGAAAACAATTACATAATCATCCAAAGATTGTACATGTTTGCAAACAATTTATCAAATGCTAAGCTACATTATGTACACTTCTTTTCTAAAATATACGCAACTTTTTCGTGTAGAAACGTTTTTCTAATTACTTACGGTTTAAACTCGAATTCAAATACGGTCAAATTTGATTTCGAATGCGGTTTTTTTAAAGTTTGTCGAAATGGGGCAAATAATATACCGTTGGAAAGATATCGAAAATGCAAAATTTAGTCATGTTGAAAGTTTTCTCAAATTCGTAACGGTTGAAGTGTAATTTTGAATATGGTGAGACGGATCCTGCCGTTTTCCCATCTGAAAAACAGAGTACTCGTACTGATCTATGTGTGTGTCCGTACTGATTTATTTTTCATTGAGTAATTTTGAATGGTTCTGAAAAAAGAGTACTTGAACTGATATCTGTATGGGTTGTACTGAGCGTGTTTTCACATACTAGACTTCACTCTGTTTTTTTACTGAAAATTGTTTCATCATTTGTTCGCAAACGATAGTACAAACTAAGATATGTGCGGGTTTGTACTGAGCATTTTTCTTTCATCATTTGTTTGCAAATGATAGTACTAACGGAGCTTTGTTCATTTTGTACTGAGTACTCCGAATTTATGTTGTTTTGTTCTGCGAACTTTATCAAAATTTTATTGGTACATCACCCCGGTTCTTCTTCTTTTTTTGCTAAATTTTTGTCCTCTGAACTTATGACCTCTGGAGTTTGTACTGATATGAATCGTTTTGCTGAACCGCTACAAATTTTGTGTATTGAGTCACTATATAACTTAGAACCAAATTGTTTTTTAACATATATTTGAACCTTTTCTATATGTACATTGAATTGGGGGAAGAGTAGCAATAGTTATATATACTTTCTGGATAGTAATACATGAACTTCTTGGTAAATTGAAGAATGTACTTTGGACGGTAATACATGCCCTCTCGAGTTGGACGGTAATACATGCCCTCTCGACTTTGTACTGATGTGGATCCTTTCGAACTTGCGTGGCTTACATCATTGAACGGGCTCTATTTTTCTCACCACCACCATTGTTTTGTCCATTTCTTTCGGACTTGCGTGGCTTACATCGTTGAACGGGCTGTAGGTGGATATGTACTAATGAATTACTGTGATTTGTAGCTCTCAGGAAATGGAATCCTTTCTTTCCCTGTTATTCTGAATACCAAACAGCAAAAAATCAGTTCTCATAAGCATTTCAACAAGCACCTATAGAGCATCAATTATTTTCATATAAATAGAATGTGATTGAATGGAGCAGCAGCAAGGCACAAGCATAAAGAAGTATCAACAGCATCTCAATATCCTACTCTTTTTTCACATGATGTATCTCCCCTGCTGTTTTGATACTAGAGACCATTGAGTTCAGTTACTGGAGCAATCTACACTATATAGAGAGATTTAAATACGTTGGATAAGAGACCACCATAGAGCACGTCGGCAGCAGGTTCGTCGTCAGCCATCCCGTACTGTCCCTGTTGCTTCTCCCTTCCTGGCCAACTAAATCACATCGAACTGCACAACATTGAAGAACCTGCTACTTCCCGCCGTCAAATTTTGATCATGTCATGATCAAAATGGGATCAAAATTGTTCAGAGAAAAATATATGTTCCCCTACATTTTGCAGCTAGTTTGACCTCTTTGTTCAGACCTGCTACTGCATGAAAAAAATTATATATGTTCACCTAAATTTTGCAGCTAGTTTGTCCTCTTTCATTTCGAAAAAAATCATAGAAAAAGCAAAAGCACAAAGACATCAAACAAGTAGAGAATTGAATATGCATCAGGCAGCAACTTGCTAAACATAGCACGAGTCATATACATACGCATTTCATCCCATTAAACTTCTCCACCCGCATGGAAAGTGAGAGAACCTCCCTACATGCATAGAGGCATCAAACTCCCTCTGTACCTGAACTATCTTTTTGTTTGATATATATTGTGAACTCCTCTCATCGATGTACATGAACCTGGTGTGCAGAGAGATTAAGTGTAGTACATCAGTCTAGCTTCATTCAGCTAGAGAGAAACATGAAAAAATGTTCAGTTTTTTGGACGGCTTTCCTTTTTTTCTTTCTCCAATTCTGCGCCACCACTGCCACCATCGTGCATGCAAGCGTAAAATTAATTGAAGCCATCAACACACACTTCCATGCGATTTTGCTACTATGAGTCAGCGAACAGATCTTTTAGTATTAAACAAAGGCACACTTATTACCCAGCACTCTTGTTCAGTTCAGAGCATCATCAGTAAGATAAAGATACGAAAACTTTAAGCCAATATAGAACAACTAGATTGATTTGATTCAAATTTTTATTTTCAATGCATTGTAGGCAACAGCCAATCCGAGTGAGAACTGATGTGATTTATTCCATCGAACTGATACGGAAGTTTATCTATACTGTTCTGCTTTTAACACACATGTTTTGAACTATTCCCACTGTTTTTCATTATGAATTGATGACATAAGACATGTTGAAATGTTACACAAGAGCAAAATTCAGAAATGCATAATATATTCGCATACTCTAAATATGTGCATTTTCAGGAGCAGAACTTTTTGAACCTTCTATACGAAAGAAGTCGAACGATCAGTCCAAACAGATTCGTAGTGTTTTTTTACAAAGCATGTGTTTTTTTTTACAAAAAGTACTGCAATCATACACAGAAAATTATAAAAAGTTCAACCTGGTTGTTACTGCCATCTTATTTATTCTGTTTATTTTTTTTCAGGTGCCTCCTCAAATAAGAGAAGAAGTACACGACCCGTTTGGTTCATCTAACCAAGGTGAACATTTTTTTCAGGTGCCTGCTCGAATAACAGAAGAACATTGAGTTTTTTAATCACCCACTCTAACATCCATTTTCTTTTTTGTACAAACATATGAGGGTGTGGGCATACAAATGCAGCAGAAATGTCGGATGTTGAATTAGCTATATATTAGGTAGGTTTCAACAAACTTATAGAAACAAAATGCTATTGAGAAATATAGTCAGAGCAAAGAAATAGTAACCGCTGATCTATATAGGACGATCTTAAGCCTACGAAAGAAACAAAACCATCAGCTACAGTTCAACAGTCGAGACGGACAGAGTTCATCGAGTCTCAACTATCAATTCACACAAACTACAAAGCATGGAGGCTCAGCAAGTCTCAACTATCAGTTCAAGCAAACTACAAAAGTTCTACTCATAAGTGAGACATTTGAACTTAATATACGACAATTTTTGGAACTTTTCATGACAAGCTGGGCATCCACAAGTATAAATCTCCAAATAAAGATACAACAGAAGGATAGAAGGAATTAACCACAAGTTAGTAGACGGGAAAATCAGCCAATGATGAAGCGAGCTAGCAATCATCCATCAATATGCTCTTTTTTGGCGCACTAAGCTTGACAGGGGAGGAGCTGTACTTGTCGCAATATCACTACTTGAACTGGTGTGAGTACCATACCTGGACGGACGGGGCAGGAGGGAGACAGCCGGGCGCTTCGCAGGGAGTAGGCAAGAGGAGGGGGCATCCAGAGGACGTGCTTGGAGCACCGCGCGCCGCCAGATGGTAGCTGGAGGAGCGTGGCGGCCGGGCGGTGCGGCGGTTCGGATGACGACATCCAGGCTTGTCTGCCGGTGGCGCTGTGGAAGACAAGTGGAGCAAGCCCGCGGCGTAGTTGAAGCCAAGGGAGCATGCCGTCTCTAGCAATTTTGAAGTACAAGGTAGCTACAAATAAACGATGAACAGAGCAAAGCTAGTAGTCCGGTGCACTGACATTGTAGCATACACTTGGCGTGCGTCCAAAAATGTGATTTTTTTTAGATTAGTGAACTGCTGCTGTTTCTTTCATTGAACTAGCACTGAAGAATTTCCTGTCTTACCGAGTGTCAAGGGAAACAAAACCAGAGATGATGTCGTTTGCCAGCGCATGTGCAGCACGATGACCTCATCGGAGAAGCAGCACCAGTAGGATTCAGCAATTTCTGTCGAGGGACCGAGCTTGTGGGTGAGGACAGCAGGAGGGAGCGGCAGTGCAGGGGTGGAGGAGCGGGAAGGTCAAGTACGAGGCAGCGAGCGGAGCAGAATGGACAAAAGACAAATTAGAGTGCAGAAAATTACAGGATTAATAAAAAAAGCAGGTTTTAATTGGTTGCATGCACCTTCCCATTTTCGGATCCTACTATCGAAGCTAGCTGTAATACAGCTCAGTTATTTTTTTCATGAACTTTGTTAAGGAAAAGCTAGAAATATTTAATCAAAGTTCAGTAAAAGATTATGGGAAATAAGTTGCAGTGCCAATAGCGAATCCTCTGCCATTTTAGTGTTCGTGCTCAATCAAAATTTCAACATCATTATCAAAGGAGTTAAAATCCTAATTTGCAAGATTTAATACGTTAGTACCTCTGGATGCATCAATATATACTTAGCTAGGACTAGTTATTGTGAAAATAAAACTAAAAAGATTGTCCAATTCTCATAAACATAACAATGAGGTTATGGGCAGCAGAGTACATGTGCTTACCAAATTCAAATGCATGCCTATCACAGTCTGAAATAATTATTGGAATCGAGAGAATTACAGAGGGATTTTTTTCCATTCACAAAATCCATGGCATACATGCTGCAAGTATGGGTGAGAGAGAGGAGACACGAACATCGGGCGTTTGGAGAGTACGGTCGCTAATGTTGCTCGCCGACTTGCAATGGCATACCATAGCCCGACAGGTCGCTGGACGTCCTGGGGCTACTGGGTTGGACTGCTGGACGCAGGGGCAGCCGAACCCCCAATCTGCAACCCGTTCAATCTCCCTTGTGCTGCAGTTCAGACAGAAAACAAATTAGTGAGAGAAGAGCAGTAGAGATGGAAGAAAAAAAATTAGCATGGACTGCTGGTGGTTTTATTGTTGAACAAGAGCTGAAGACACGGCGGCTGGGATGCCCTCGCGTGCGTGCAGTTTTGAGCAGAGGTGGCCGCCGGACCTCACGCGCACAGGCGGCAGGGACGGCCGGGAGAAAGGGTGGTGGTGAGGGCGGGGCGCCGCCGGAATCCATGGAGGTTGGGGGTCGGGTGGCGCCGAGAGTGAGGGAGAAGGTGGAGGCGGGGCGCCGCCGGGAGTGAGGGAGAGGGGATCCGCGGCGGCGCGCTGGGAGAGGTGGGGCGGTCGGCGGCGCGCAAGAGGAGGGGCCGGCCGGCGGCGCACAAGAGGAGGGGACGCCCGACGGCGCGCAAGGGGAGGGGCCGAGGACCGGCCGACGGCACGCTGGGGGGAGGGGATCCTGGTCGCGTGGGTCTAGGAGGATGAGAGGCTTCTGTCGGGCCGGAAAGATTAGTTGTGCTTTTTGGCTCTCATCGCTCTATATAGGGCGCGGGGGTAACAGAATAATATTCTGTTACAGGTAACAGAATATTCCAGCCCTATATATATACACACACATCCGGTCTATTCTGATAATATTATCAGAATAGTTATTCTGATAACACTTCCGCACTGCACGCTCAATGCAAGTGCACGTCATTGTTTGAACCAAGTGTGCTGCAGTACTCACACGAATGAACTTCGTGTCGAAAAAAGTTGCACGTAGTGTTTTTCCGGTACTGTTTTCGCTCTAATTTTTTAACCGTTTATCGAAACAAGGCGTATAATATACCGTTGAAAAGCTATTGATTAGGCGCAACTTCGCCATGTTGAACACTTTTCGAGATTCTTCTCGGTTTAAGAGCAGTTTCAAAAATGGTGCGGCGGATGACGAGTGGCAGCGAGCATATTTTTTGTGATTTTTTCTTAACCACTCATCGGAAAGATATCGTCAAGGCGCATCTTTTTCGTATCTATTATTTTCTCTAATTCGTTACGGTTCAAGAGCAATTTCGAATTTACTAAATCGCGGAATTATGTTTTTTTTGAAATTTTTGCAATTTTCGGTACTGTTTTTGCTCTAGTTTTTGAATCGTTTGTCGAAACGAGGCGTGTAATACGTCGTTGGAAAGCTATGGACAAGGTGCAACTTTCATATGTAGAAATGGTTTTGAGATTCCTTACAGTTTTAAGTTAATTTTGAAAATCATGCGGCAGACGACGAGTGGCAGCGGCCGTTTTTCGCGAAATTTTTACAAACCGGTTGTCGAAATGATTCAAATGATATGCCGTTGGAAAGATATCGACGAGACGCAAGTTTTTCATGTAGAACACTCTCTCTAATTCCTTACAGTTTAAGAGCAGTTTTAAATTTACCGAAATGCGGACACTCTGTTTTTCGCGACACCCAAATCGACGTGGGTACTTCATCCGACTGAAAACCGCACTGCATCGGACGAACAACCGCACTTCATTAGACAAACAAGTACACTGCATGATTTCTTTTTTGTGGGATGTAAATTTTCGCAAACGAGGTGGAGTGCACTTCATGTCGAGTGTTGGTAAACCGCAAGACTATGAAAAGTGAACCTCGGGACTACCGTAAACGGGCCGTACTGCATCAGACAGAAAACCACACTTATTTGGACTAAAAACCGCACTTCATTGGACAGACATGTGCACTGCATGATTTCTTTTTTGTGTGACGTAAATATTTCTAAACGAGGTGGAGTGCACTTATTTAGACTAAAACTCGCACTTCATCGGACGGGCAAGTGCACTGCATGATTTATGTTTTGTGGGACTAAATTTTTTCCACTTTTCCAAACAAGGTGGAGTGCACTTCATGTCGAGCGTTGGTGAACCTCAATACTATGAAAAGTGAACCACATTATTTTTCTTTTATCGCCTCCATAATGTTTTTTTATCAACGAGTACGCACTCTAGGGACGAGGTGAGTGTACTGCATCAATTGTTCTTTTCCAATTTTCTTTCTACTGCACACAAACAACAGAGTGAGCTCCATTAAAAAAATCAACTTTTTCCAGTTTGTTTTCTTCCATTTTGTTTTTGCACTTGGCAACATAGTGAACCGCTCGGAGATAGAAGATCACTACAGCAATAAAACAAGTGAGCTGCACTTAATTTTTTTCTTTTCTTCTATGCATGTTTTCGAGAGCCACAAACGAAACAAAGTGCATTAGAAAAAGAAGTGAACTTCTCATGGGCAAGTGCACTGCAGAATTTTTGCTTGACGGCACATTGGCGGGTTGCGAGCTGCAAGCACTGGAAATACGGACTGCAGCGCAGTGAGGTGAGTACTGCACTCGGCAGAAGGAGACACAATGGCGTTGACCCAGAGCAGCACTCGTCGCCATCCTGGCCAAAGCACCGAACCATCTGGCACATGTTTTTGAGCTGCACTGCAGCGGCTGACCCCCTGCCCCCGTTAGGGATAGCACCCTATAGCAGTGCACTTCTCTCCCGCCGCCAGGGAACCGCAACAAGTTGAGCAGAGAGCTGCTTCCGTAGGCTCGTCGACGCCAGCGTACACACAGACGAAGAGGGCTGCAGCATTTTATATATTTGTTTTTTGCCGTTCATTTTTGTTTGTAGTTTTGGCACAAGGACGAAGTGAAGTGCTCTTTACAAAAGAAGGGCTTCATCGTGGGTTTTCCATTTTCTTTTTACATAGCGAATCAAAGTCATCACACAAACGAACTACATCAGATTTCTTCAATAATTACAAACTAAATCTTGCATTTTTTTGTCTTCTCCTGCAATAGCTAACTGAAGTCCACTTGATTTTTTTCTAAACAAAAGAACAAAACAAAAAACAGTATCAACTAACAACGGACCATAACTTTTTTCATTTGAGAGTGGTGATGGCAGCAGCCTGAAAGAGAGGGAGGTACAGAACATCCATCAACGACCGATGGCATTAGAAACGAGCAGCAACGACCACATTCCAGAGACCCCCTCCCCTGATTCCTGCTTGGCGTGCCCCTTCACTTGTCGCTCTGCGCATAGAAAGTTTCAGACATTCGCGTTAGTCTTCAAAGTAGCAGAAGTTCAGAACAAATCGACATGTTCAGCAACGATGGTGGGTGTGGGTGTCGCTAGCATTACCTTGCTGCCATCATCTCTGTCGTTCACCGCGAACTGCATGAGGTGAGGAGAGAGAGCTGAAGCTCTGGCCGAACTGCACGGCGGCCGCGACCATGCACGGGGGCGAGCTGCCGAGATGCAGCAGCAACGATTGTGCACTGCACACGCAGCGATGTGGAGCTGCAACACGGCGTGACGACAGACTACATCACCGGGGGAACTAAACTGCACGCATGCGCATGGACGCCCCCTGAGATCAGTGGATCCAGTGGCTAGCTCCTTCTCGCCGGTCTGATCCGACTTGTGGCTCGAGGAAGGAACCGCTGGGATCGACGGATCCAGCGCGTTGCTCGAAAACGAACCGCCGGGATCGAACGGGGCCGCAGGGAGCTCCGGCGCTGGGAAGGAAGGTGGTTCACCGTGGGGGCGCGGTGGAAGGCAGCGGCCACAATCACCGAGGCGAGATCCGGAGAAGGGGGAGGGTGGGGCCACGGCTAGGGTGGGTTCGCCACGCCGGAGAAGGTGGAGAGGGCGGGGCTTCCGCTCAGGTCGTGGCCGGGCACCGCGGCGGGACTGGCGGTCCGGATTGAGTGCGCGGCAACAGAGGTAGATGGTGGCCGGCGGGGTGGGAGGTGGCTCGGCGGCGCGGGGAGGAGCCACGGTGGCGTGGGGTGAGAGGTGGCTCCGCGGCGCGGGGAGGAGCCACGGTGGCGCGGGGTGAGAGGTGGCGCGGCGGCCCTGGCTCGAGGCGGCGGACCGCAAAGAGGAAGTTGACAAGGAGGCTGGGATTTGGCCGGGGGATTCGAGGGTGAGAGGGAGAAGACGGTGGTGGGTTTGACCGGAGAAGGGTGGGGGGGTGGGGGGGGGGGGGGGGGGGTTGTGAGGTGGTGCCGTGGTGGGGTGGGAGATGGATAAGGCTGGACGTGGGGCTGCGGGGATGTTTTTTTGTTGCAGTTCGGTGGAGCTCGCGACGTGTTACGTTTCGGTGTTATCAGAATAAGAAAAGGTGTTAGCAGAATAACGTCTTAAGGGCTGTTATCAGAATAGACCCACCCTATATATATATATATATATATATCTAATTGGATGTAAGTCATCATGAACTATTATTGTTGACATTACCCTTGAGGTAAAAGGTTAGGAGGCAACACTATAAGCCCCTATCTTTCTCTGTGTCCGATTAAAACTCCATACCCATAAGTATTGCGTGAGTGTTAGCAATTGTGAAAGACTAAATGATAGTTGAGTATGTGGACTTGCTGAAAAGCTCTTACATTGACTCTTTCCGATGTTATGATAACTTGCAATTGCTTCAATGACTGAGATTATAGTTTGTTAGTTTTCAATGAAGTTTCTGATTCATACTTTACATTGTGAATAGATTATTACTTGAGCATAAGAAATCATATGACAATATCCATATATGTTGCTGTTATAAGAATGATCATGATGCCCTCATGTCCGTATTTTATTTTATCGACACCTCTATCTCTAAACATGTGGACATATTTTTCGTTATCGGCTTCCGCTTGAGGACAAGCGAGGTCTAAGCTTGGGGGAGTTGATACATCGATTTTGAATCATGCTTTTATATCGATATTTATTGCATTATGGGCTGTTATTACACGTTATGTCACAATACTTATGCCTATTCTCTCTTATTTTACAAGGTTTACATGAAGAGGGAGAATGCCGGCAGCTGGAATTCTAGGCTGGAAAAGGAGCAATTATTAGAGACCTATTCTGCACAACTCCAAAAGTCCTGAAACTTCATGGAGGCACGTTTTGGAATATATAAAAAATACTGGAGAAAGAATCAACCAGAGGGGGCCCACACCCTGGCCACGAGGGTGGGGGCGCGCCCCCCTACCTCGTGGGCCCCCTGGCAGGCCTCCGGTGCCCATCTTCTACTATATGAAGTCTTTTACCCTAGAAAAAAAATCACAAGCAAGCTTTCGGGAAGAAACACCGCTGCCACGAGGTGGAACCTTGGCGAAACCAATCTAGGGCTCCGGCGGAGCTGTTCTGCCGGGGAAACATCCCTCCGGGAGGGCGAAATCATCGCCATCGTCATCACCAACGATCCTCTCATCGGGAGGGGGTCAATCTCCATCAACATCTTCACCAGCACCATCTCCTCTCAAACCCTACTTCATCTCTTCTATCCAATCTTTGTCTCAAAACCTCAGATTGGTACCTGTGGGTTGCTAGTAGTGTTGATTACTCCTTATAGTTGATGCTAGTTGGTTTAATTGGTGGAAGATCATATGTTCATATCCTTTATGCATATTAATACCCCTCTGATTATGAACATGAGTATGATTTGTGAGTAGTTATGTTTGTTTCTGAGGACATGGGAGAAGTCTTGCTATAAGTAGTCATGTGAATTTGGTATTCGTTCGATATTTTGATGAGATGTTTGTTGTCTTTCCTCTAGTGGTGTTATGTGAACGTCGACTACATGACACTTCACCATTGTTTGGGCCTAGAGGAAGGCATTGGGAAGTAATAAGTAGACGATGGGTTGCTAGAGTGACAGAAGCTTAAACCCTAGTTTATGCGTTGCTTCGTAAGGGGCTAATTTGGATCCATATGTTTCATGCTATGGTTAGGTTTACCTTAATACTTCTTTTGTAGTTGCGAATGCTTGCAATAGGGGTTAATCATAAGTGGGATGCTTGTCCAAGAAAGGGAAGTACCCAAGCACCGGTCCACCCAGATACCAAATTATCAAAGTAACGAACGCGAATCATATGAGCGTGATGAAAACTAGCCTGACGGTAATTCCCATGTGTCCTCGGGAGCGCTTTTATCTATATAAGAGTTTGTCAAGGCTTGTCCTTGGCTACAAAAAGGATTGGGCCATCTTGCTGCACCTTATTTACTTTCATTACTTGTTACCCGTTACAAATTACCTTATCACAAAACTATCTGTTACCGATAATTTTAGTGCTTGCAGAGAATACCTTACTGAAAACCGCTTGTCATTTCCTTCTGCTCCTCGTTGGGTTTGACACTCTTACTTACCGAAAGGACTATGATAGATCCCCTACACTTGTGGGTCATCATTAACCTAGAGCCCAATGCCAGTTTCTATTTTTCCTTGTTTTTGAGCTTCTCAAAAAAGGAATACCAAACAGAGTCCAAACGGAATAAAAACTTAGCAATGATTTTTCTTGGACTAGAAGACACCCCGCAGACTTGGAGTTCAAGTCAGAAGATCCACGAGGCGGCGACAAGGGGGGAGGGCGCGCCCGGTGACCCCCTGGCTTAGTTCTACCTCCTATATATTGACATATATTCCCAAACCACCAGAAGCATCCACAAAAACAAATTTCCACCGCCGCAACCTTCTGTTCCTGTGAGATCCCTTCCTGGGGCCTTTTCCAGCATCCTGTTGTAGGGGGATTCGACCACGGAGGGCATCTACATCGACTCTATTGCCCTTCCGATGAAGCGTGAGTAGTTTACCTTAGACCTACAGGTCCATATCTAGTATCTAGATGGCTCCTTCTCTCTCTTTGATTCTCAATACCATGTTCTCCTCGATGTTCTTGGAGATCTATCTGATGTAATCTTCTTTTGCGGTGTGTTTGTTGAGATCCGCTGAATTGTGGGTTTATGATCCGCTTATCTATGAATATTATTTGAATCTTCTATGAATTCTTATATGCATGATTTGATATCTTTGTAATTCTCTTCGAACTATCGGTTTGGTTTGGCGAACTAGATTGGTTTTTCTTGCAATGAGAGAAGTGCTTAGTTTTGGGTTCAATCTTGTGGTGTCCTCACCCAGTGACAGTAGGGGTAGCGGGGCACATATTGAATTGTTACCATCGAGGATAAAAAGATGGGGTTTACATCATATTGCTTGAGTTTATTCCTCTACGTCATGTCATCTTACTTAAGGCGTTACTCCATTCTTTATGAACTAAATACTCTAGATGCATGCAGGATAGCGGTCGATGTGTGGAGTAATAGTAGTAGATGCAGGCAGGAGTCGGTCTACTTGACACGGACGTGATGCCTATATGTCGGTGCAACAAACCCTGGGTCTGTTGCCCAGACTATGAACATGCACGGGAACAAGATTCCAGCACCAGGCCATGCCAGAGTACAAGAGATCAAGATCTTCGAAAGATCAACACGCAGATCAAGAGGACCAAGATCAAGCCAGAGAAGCAAGATACCACCAGGAGAAAAGCCTCCCTTGCCGGGCAGGCAAGCTCGGCGAGGGAGGGGTCGTCCCCGGAAGAAGACGTCCAAGACATCCCGGCAAGCCTGCCGGGACTAACAGAGGCAAAACCACCTCACCCAACCACTCCACCACGACCCACGTCGTCAATCAATGCGGTGTCAAGCCGCAAAGTGACTAAGTGGCAGCCACTCACCACATGGTAGCCTCTTTCTACGGGAAATGCCTACGAACGACACACGTCCTACGACGTGTCAAGCAAGCAGGCGTGAAGCTGGCAAAACAGCCCGGCAAGGCTTGCTGGGCAAGCGATGATGTGATGTTAAGCGGCGCATTTAATGCTCCCTGTCAGCCTACAGGGTTAGGTATGATAGCACAGTTTGCTATCTTATCAGTGCATAATGACTACTTTGCCATTGTGGTGACCCCTTAACCTATAAAAGGAGGCCCATGGCAACCGTCACAAGGGTTAGAGGGTTGGATATCCACACATTCATACGCGCGTAGGCACTATCGCCCTAAGGCAACCTTGCAGGGCAAGTGTACTATGATCCACCACCATTCTTCCACCATCAATCCACCAAAGCAGGAGTTGGGTTTTATGCCTCGCGGCGGCCCGAACCTGGGTAAAATTGCCCATGTGATTTCTGTCGTGCTGCCCCACCTGGGTAAAATTGCCCATGTGATTTCTGTCGTGCTGCCCCACGCTCTTCTGCTCTTTGTGTAACGTGACATCCCCCCTGCCGAATCAGCAAGGGGCCCTTGGTCCCATAGGTGGTCGTGGTTTCCCACGACATCTTTGACGCGCCAAGTAGGGGGGGTCACTTGCGTGAACCTGGAAGCGTGTGCAGCGCGTCATCTTCATCGCCATCTTTGTCTTCGACGGTGCCATCGACCATGGTGCCCAAGAAGAAATCCGGTGCTTCGGCTCACCCGTCCACCTCGAAGGCTCCACCGCCCATAGCCACCAATGCTACGAGGGATGCGGAGGCACGCGAGGATGTGGACGCTGCTGGGGATGTGGTCGGAGCAGGCGGCGCCGTCACCACTTCCCCCACGACCGAAGCAGGTGCAGGAGACACCGGAGGAGAGCAGCATCAGCAACACCCCGATGGCCATGCTCCATGAGGTACGAGTGAAGGGGTTACTGTGTCCACACCCCTTCGTCTCGCCGACGGGCACAGCCGTAGCGATGGTGCTAGGTCCGGGGCGAATCGCCGCCCTCCGGCCGCCCCCACCACTGGAGCGACCGCGACACGTGCACCTCCCCGGGGCGAGTCGACCAAGTCGCTGCAATCAACGGAGCCGCTGGCCCTCAAGCACCTTCGCCATGTCACCATGCCATCCAGGTGGCCGCCCCGCAATAGCGGGGACGTGGTACTATCGTTGTTGGCACCATCAGAAGCCGAGCGACGATGCGGTCTACATCGTCATCACCCATGCCAAGTACTGCTACAGAGGCCATGGCGCGGGCTCAGCTGCTGCTAAGGTTTCCGCCAGCGGCCGAGCATATGGACGAGTGGCGTGCCACCATCCAGAGTCTGCTTGGTCTCACCGAGGCTGGGGGCTCGCAGCGAGCTGGCCCGCCACAGCCTCCCCAAGCGACGACGACGGCTCGTGCCGCTGGTCGTACGGAAGGGGCCACCCCCACGGTGCAGTCCCCGCCATGGCAACCAGTTCGAGCACAGCAGAATCAAGATCCTGATGACGTCTTGATGGCCTCTTCTGACCCTCGAGCGCGTCCAGGCTGACGGCGAGCCTCAAAGGACAGGTGAAGGGGAGACGTGCGCGTCGTCGTTGAGCGACGCTGCGACGACCATCGCCGAACCAATGGGTGCAATGGTCCCAATGTCGACGATCCTGCGCTCGACATTGGCGGGTGCCTACCTTTCGAGGTTGGGTGTCCGGCCTTTACTTGTGAGCTACGGCAAGTCTTTTGGCCGTCCGTTCGCACGTTCAAGCCAGAGATACCCGAGAAGTATGATGGGAGGCTAAACCCGACAGAGTTTCTGAGCATCTACACCATCGCTGTTAAAGCTGGTAGGGGAAGAGATGAGAAGGTGTTTGGCAACTACTTCCCTTTGGCTCTCAAGTCCAATGTGAGGTCTTGGCTAATGCACCTGCCGGAGAACTCCATTTCGTTGTGGGCTGACCTGTGCCATGAGTTCATTGGCGCCTTCACTGGCGGCCATCAAGAGCCAGGGCGGTCCAACGACTTGCAGCTTATCCAACATAAAGAAGGAGAGACCCTCTAGAAGTATTTGCAGAGATTCAACAAAGTCCACATCAACATCCCGAATATCCATCCAGAAGCTGTGATAGCTGCCTTCCAGTCCAATGTGCACAACCGCAGGATCCGCTCCAAGATGAGCGTACGGTTGCCCAAGACTATGAAGGAGCTTTATACCTTGGTGGATAAGTGTGCTCGGATGGAGGAGGGAAGGAAGCTACCCGGAGAGGAGGATTGCATCAATGTCGACTCGGAGGATGATGACGAATCCATCAGTCAGAAGAAGAGCAAGAAGCGCAGTAAGAAGCGCAAGGATAAGGCAGTGGTGACTGTTGAAGGATCAGCTACACCTAGTACCGGCAAGAGGGCTAAAGCCGAAGCCCCTGGCAAGGAATCTACCGTGTGCGCTGACTGCCAGGAGGCTGTAGTTGCCGAGAAGGCCAGGAAAGGCGATGGGCCGTACTGCAAGATTCATCGGACCAAGGGCCACTATCTTCAAGAGTGTTATTAGGTTGAGAAGCTCATTAAGAGGCGGAGAGCAGAATATGAGAAGCATGACAAGGAAAAGGGTTAGAATGTCGCTGGCGGTAAGGGCCGAGGCGGTGAAGTAAATTGCCCCGGCAAACCCCTCCGGAACGAAGGAAAACCCGCCAGAGGTCGAGAGAAGGAAGCCTGTGATGATGAGAGTGATGCAGGGGATGAAGAGGAAACCAGTGAGCAGGAGTTCCAGAAGGCCACTGATGCCCTATGCATTGACGGGGGTGCATCTCTGCACACCTCTCACTGCCAACTCAAAAGGTGGGCACGTGAGGTCAATGCTGCGGAACCAGCAACAGGGTCCCGGAAACCACTCAAATGGTCACGCACACCCATCATCTTTGATGAAGAGGATCATCCTGTCCGTACCACTGCGGTAGGATGTTTGCCATTGTTGGTCTCTCCAACAATTCGCAACCTCAAGGTCACCAAGATGTTGGTGGATGGTGGGGCTGGGTTGAATCTGATTTCCCTGAAGGTCATCGGCAAACTTCAGATAGCAGAGCAAGAGCTAAAGGTCACCGCCACGATTCAAGGAGTTAATCTCGGTAGGAGTCATCCTAAGGGAAAGATCACATTGCCTGTGACGTTTGAGGGAGAGCTGAACTATCAGACTGAGAAGATTGTGTTTGATGTGGTCGACCTCCCCTTGCCATACAATGGGATCCTTGGACGCCCAAACCTGGCTAAATCATGGCGGCATCCCACTATTCCTACAACACCTTGAAGATGCCTGGGCCAGTAGGAGTCATTTCCATCCCATCGGATGAGAAGGACGCAATCATTTGTGTGGACAAGATGTACCGGGACGCAGCCGTGGCAGAGGCAGAGGCAGCGGCAGTTCCCGCCAAGGAGAACAGAGGAAAGAAGAAGGATAGCAAGGATGCTGGCAAGGAATCCGGGAAGCGTACCTCTTCGGAGTACGCTGCGCCTGTTGATGACTTGCCGGAGAGTTCCAACAGCAAAAGATCCAAGGTTGTTGCACCACAAGTGAAGAAGGTCCCAGCAGGGCTAGCTAGCACTGATGGTACTTTCACTATCAGCGCCACCCTCGATGACAGATAGGAAAGCACGCTCGTTGCCTTCCTGCGGGCGAATATCGATGTGTTTGCTTGGCAACCATATTATATCCCCGGTGTTCCCAGGGAGGTAATCGAGCACCACCTTGCTGTCTGCCCACATGCCCGCCCTGTCAAGCAGAAAGTTCAGAAGCAGGCCTTGGAGAGGCAGCAGTTTATTGCAGAGGAAATCAAGAAGCTTGAGGCAGCTGGTTTGGTCAAAGGCTAACGGTAAATGGAGGCTTTGCATAGATTTCATAGATCTCAACAAGGCTTGCACGAAGGACCCATTTCCCTTGCCGCGCATCGATCAGATTGTGGATTCCACTTCAGGCTGCGATTTGCTCTCCTTTTTAGATGCATATTCTGGGATCACCAAATCTTCATGTCCAAGGAAGACGAAGAGAAGACCTCGCTCATCACCCCAAGTGGTACCTGTTGTTTTATCCGCATGCCATTCGGATTAAAGAGTGCCAGTTCTACTTTTGCAAGGGTAGTCCAGATTGGTTTCGAGCCACAGCTGCACAGAAACATTGAGGCCTATATGGATGATATTGTGGTCAAGACCAAGGATAGAGCAACCCTTATCTAGGATTTGGAGGAGACATTTGCTAATATGCGCAAGATCAACTTGAAGCTCAACCGGAGAAGTGTTTGTTTGGCGTTCCCTCTAGCAAGCTACTTTGGTTCTTTGTGTCCCATTAGGGAATCGAAGCCAATCTCGACAAGATTAAAGCTATCGAGCAGATCCAAGCGCCAAGGACAGTCAAGGATGTGAGGCATCTGACAGGGTGCGTAGCCGCGCTAAGCAAATTCATTTCCAAGTCTGCCAAGCGCGCCCTGTCGTTCTTCAAAATCCTAAAGAAGGCAGGACCCATGAAGTGGACCCCAGAAGCAGATGCGGCTTTGCAAGAGTTGAAGGCCTACTTGTCCTCTGTGCCCACCTTGGTTGGTCCCAAACCACAAGAGCCATTGCTGCTATAGTTGGCGGCAACCAACCAAGTGGTTAGTGTAGCCTTGGTGGCGCAACGGGAAGTGGACGAAGCAGAAAGTGAGCAAGGACCTATAGAGCCAGATAAGGATCAAGACAAAAATGAGCACGACAGCGAGAGCAACCCCAAGGACACGGCAAGGAAGAAAGTGGTGTAGCGCCCAGTGTACTTTGTCAGTTCCTTACTACAAGGGGCTAGATTGAGGTACTCTGGCATGCAAAAGTTGATCTTTGGTCTCATCATGGCCTCAAGAAAACTGTGCCACTACTTCCAAGCCCATGAGATCACGGTTGTCACTCGCTTCCCGTTGCAAAGGATACTCCGAAACCCTGAGGCTACCTGCAGAATAGTGGAGTGGGCTTTGGAGTTATCCAGTTTTGTCCTGAAGTTTGGGAGCACATGAACCATCCAAAGCAGGGCATTGGCAGAGTTTATTGCAGAATGGATGCCAACCCCTGATGAGAAGTACTAGAAACATTTATTCCCGGCAAGGAGGTGCTCCAAGAATGGATTATGTATTTCGATGGTGCCTTTTCCCTACAAGGTGCGGGGGCTGGCGTGCTTCTCGTCGCCCCATCCGGGGAGCACTTGAAGTACGTCGTCCAGATGCATTTTGCCTGGGAAGAGGCGACCAACAATACAGAAGAGTATGAAGGGCTCCTTGCCGGGCTCAGGATTGCCGCAGAATTGGGAATTAAGAAGTTGATCATTCAAGGAGATTCACAGCTTGTGGTGAGACAAGTCAACAACGATTACCAAAGTCTATTGATGGAGGCATACGTTGAGGAAGTGAGAAGATTGGAGGAGCGCTATGACGGATTGCAAACAGAGCACGTACCTCGTGCGGAAAATAGTATAACTGATCATCTGTCAAAGTGTGTTGTGCAGAAGCTTCCTGTGGAACCAGGGACTTTTGTTCTCCATCTTACTCAGCCCTTCGTATCCCCAACAACATGGCCCGGAAAAGGAGAAAGATGGACTCTCCCGGTAGAGCCTTTCGCTCTTGGCAGCGACCTTGCCGGAAACAACTCCTCACCACTTGCCGGACCGCATCCTCCAGCTGGGCCCATGGTCCTCGTGAATGAGGAATGTGCCCCCGCAGTTGAGGAGGTGCCGCTAGTCCTCATTGTCGAGCCCCAGGCTCCAACTTGGGCAAGGCACATAGTCCACTTCCTCCAAACCGGATAACTTCCCGATGACCAAGATGAATCTGAAAGAGTAGCCCGGAGGGCCAGTATGTATCAGTTTGTCGATGACACTCTGTATAGAAGGAGGCCCAACGGTGTGAAATTGAAGTGCATCTGCCGAGAATAAGGAAAGGAACTACTGGTTGAGATACACAAAGGCATGTGCGGTTCCCACATTGGATCAATGGCATTGGTTGGGAAAGCATTCCAGCAAGGATTGTATTGGCCCACAGCCCTCCAAGATGCGGTTGAGCTAGTCACCAAATGTGAAGCCTGCCAGTTCCATTCGAAGAACATCCACCTGCCTACCCAAGCTCTTCAGACAATACCTTTATCATGGCCATTTTCGGTCTGGGGGCTCAATATCCTTGGCCCTTTCAACCGAGCAGTCGGGGGCTTTGAATTCTTGTTCGTTGCTATCGACAAGTTTACAAAGTGGCCGGAAGTAGCTGTCGTGAGAAAGGTGACTGCTCAGTCAGCTATCAAGTTCTTGAAAGAATTGGTGTGTCGTTTTGGAGTCCCAGCAAGGATCATTACTGACAACGACACCCAGTTCACGAGCCGCACCTTCATGCAATATGTACATACTGATGCGGTGCATCCTACGATCATCCCCATGTACACTTCGACTACTCCCCAAGCCCCAAGAGGACATACGATGAGACCTCGACCATACGCCATTGGACACAAGGTGAACTCACTCCTCTTCGAACCGACACTTTCCACATATGAGACATGGTTACTACCTCATGCATGGACCTTGCATATACTCAGGTACAACTGAGATGACCATGGAGGATCCAAGGACCAAGGCCAAGAATGGAAGAGGAGAAGGAAGAAGAAGAACGGACAAGACATGACTTGCCCGGATCATCCGGACCCCCAGCCAGATGATCCGGACCAATCCCAGACGATCCGGATGACCACCCGGACGATCCGGCTAACTGCGTCGAAGACACCCGAAGGTTTCACCTGAAGCCGGATCATCCGTACAGCCACTCGGATCATCCGGACTCCCGACACCCGGATCATCCGGGCCACCATCCGGACCCCGCCTGCGTGCGTGACTTGGGCCGAAGCCCATGTACCCCTTCGCCCCTCACTTACCCCTTCGTGGCTTAGACTATATATACTCCTCCCCCTCCTCCATTTGAGGGTTAGCATTCGTTTAGCTCATATGTGAGATAGAGCACTTGTTCATCCATACGGATCTACTCCTCGAGAGAGACCGCGGCCCCTCTTCAGAGAAGATCCATGTTGGATTCAAGACCCCCTCTTGGGTGGCCCCATCAAGACCTCCTCACGGAGAAGAACCGGTTACCCTATGTATCGTGCCTTGTTGGTTTTGGACCGTGTGATCTCTATGTGTACTCGGATCTAGCATATGTGTGACTATATCTTGTTGGTTTGAGAGTTCCTCTTGTGTTTTCCCTCATCTTCCCCTCGTGTTCTTCGTGTTCTTAGTCGAGAACCGCTCCTTTCGTTAAAAATTGGCCGTTTAGGGTTCCACCCTACATCACATACCCTCGGAAGCAAGATCTCATTGGCCTCTGTTGCACATCCCAGAAGAAATGGGCAAGCTGAGACGGCGAACGCTGAAGTGCTGCGAGGACTCAAGAGAAGAACCTTTGATACGCTACAGAAGCATAGCAGGCAGTGGATCGATGAGCTGCCAATAGTTCTTTGGTCCCTCAGAACGACACCAAATCGTGTTACCGGGTAGACTGCCTTCTCCCTAGTCTATGGGGCAGAAGCAGTTATCCCCATGGAACTCATTTAAGGGTCGCCTCGAGTGCTTGCCTACGATGAAGTAGAGTAAGATCAGCACCGGCGTGATGACGCTGTGCTACTCGAGGAGAACCGTCTCTGGGTTGCTACGCGTGCTCCACGCTATCAGCAAGCCCTGCGTCGCTATCATAGCCGCAGGGTTCATGCCCGGTGTTTTGAGGAAGGCGACCTTGTCCTTAGGCGTGTTCAGTTTGCCAAGGGTACAAACGAATTGACGCCAATGTGGGAAGGCCCTTACCGGGTAGTACGAGTCACCAGACCTGGCGCAGTCCGTCTGGAGACCAGAGATGGCATTCAATTGCAAAACTCATGGAATATGGAGCATCTCCGCAAGTTCTACCCGTAAGGCGCGGCTGTCGGGCCCTGCCCGGCAGCCACCCTTTTGTACATGCCTTGCCTTAGTTGCATGTAACCCCTTGTACAAAGCCAGGCGATGACCCTGAGCAATAGAGAAATAAACGAAGCGCTGGGGGGCCCCCAACCAAGTTGCATGCATGCATGAGCATTCCAAGAGCATTGCATATGCATATAGATAGGATCGTATCTTGCATCATTCCCATCTGCATGAAGCTACAGGTTCCTACCGTGAACTTGGCATGTACCAGGAGTTGGGGAGATGGACCAGCACTGCGATCTGTAGCAAGCCAAACAGATAAGTTCTACCTCTTGTCCATAAGTGTTCTGTAAGATGGAACTTGTGCATGAGAAAACCTCGCCGCTTGTTGGGGATACTACTACTGGGCGTAAACCGGCCAGGAGAGGCCAGGTTATCCCCATAATGGATTACTGTACCTGAAGCCCATGAAGACAGACGGTGGTGCTTTATGAAGGCCCAGGGCCCAAAGACGGTTTAAGGTCTGTAGACGTAAACCGACATTGATATGTAAACTTGTGTTGTAAGATAGAAAGAACAGAGACCGAGCCGGACACGTTTATGAGCCGGCCTCGGGACCCTGTAAACCGACGTGCGTCAACCCATGTATATAAGGGGACGACCCGGCGGCGGTTTAGGGACAACAAACAACAACTCGAGAACCAGGCATAGCGAATTCGCTCCCTGGTCATCGAAACCCTAGCAATTCCACAACAACTAGATCGTAGGCTTTTACCTTCACCGCAAGGGGCCGAACCAGTATAAACTCTCGGCGTCCCTTGTCTGCTTTAACCCCTTTAAGCTAACCCATCGCGATGGCTCCACGACTAAGTCCTTTCTCTAGGACATCTGCTGTGACAAACCCACGACAGTTGGCGCCCACCGTGGGGCTATCGCACGATGGTTTCGAGTTCTTAGAGGGCAGCTTCGAAGGACTCAAGGGATACGCCGTGGGCCGGATGACCAAGAGTCGTCGCGGCAAGCTCTACATCGACGATGCAGGCTGGGGCCCCGAGGCCGGCTCAATCGAGTACGGGTACCGGGTCCCCTTCGGCGGCATCCACGTTTTCATTGGCAAGATCGGCGAACCGGGCCCTAAGCCGGACATCTGCACCGACATCGTCGACACGGTTCAGCGTGCGAGATCTTCCCGGGTTAAGCCTGTCATGAAGCGTGCCTTCGTGGGAGTCATCCACAGAGTGGAATCTGAGGATAGATCGGAATCTGGTGGTGAAACCGTCGTTTATTCCGGCGACGAGTCATCGACCGGAGAGACCGAGTCATTGTACCAGTTGCAAGATGGTCGGATTGGGGGCTGTTCCGATGGCGACAGTATTCCGGACCCCTTTGATCCGCCAAACCGGGTTGCGATCTTCATGGCCGGTACACAGCCAGCGCTCCACTCTTCGACCGCAGCGGTGATGGTTTCCGGGTCAGTAGCAGCGACAGCGGCCGGGGCAGGAGGCCCCGTGCGACCGCTGGCTCAGGTTTTATCTGATTTATTTGACGCTTTGGCAACACTGATGGCGGAGGTTAATCCAGCGAATCAAGAGGAGGATAATGCGGAAATCGCAAAGGTGAAAGATCAGATAACCCAGGCCAAGGCCGACCTGGCGGCTGAGGATACTAGGATGGCTGCAGAACGGGCCGCATTGGATGCACAGGCTTACCGGCTTATGTTGGATCAGAGTGCGTCAAACGATGTCATGAGGAGAAGGTACCGGTCTCACCTGCCGCCGGTTTATGAGGCCAGGAACCTCTTTAATACCCCAGGAGGAGGGACCAGTAATCCGCCAGTGGTAAACCGGACGGAGGCACCTGGAACGGGAGCGCCGGTTCAGCCGCGTCCAACAGATCCGCCTCGTCAGAACAACATCCCGTCACAACACGTCCCAACACCGCCGGGTCACTACTCTAACCCCATGGATAACATTTTCGCTGCCGCTTCACGATTGGTGGCTCTCCCGATCGAAGGCGAGTCCCCAGTAGCGGTCGAGACGCGACGGGCTAGGGAGCTCCTTCAGACAGCTTTGACTCAGCAGCAGGCTTATTCATATAGTCACGAAAGGATCCATTCTACTCCCTGCCCAAGCCGGAGTTACAGCAGGCATATCGATGAACCGGTCGTGTCAAGAAGTGCGTGAAACCGCAATCCGCCCCGTGGCCATAACCCGGCGGGTGGCGGTGGTGATGCTCAGGATGTGGTGGATCGGGCTAGGGCACGTCGAGAGGCCGAGTTAGCGGCGCAGCATGAAGCCCGCCAACTTACTCTGGTTCGTCCAACCACGTCGGTGGAACCAGGGGTTACTTCCAGCTCTTTAGGAGTACCGTGTCTCGTCCCAGCGCTGCGCAACGTGCACCTGCCCAAGGATTTCAAGGGCCCACGTAAAGTGCTGAATTACACCGCCCATTTATCCCCCGAGTCATGGGTTGAAAGCTATGAGATGGCAATGGAGATGCTGTATGTGGACGATGCGGCGTGTGCTAAATACTTCACCATGATGCTGGAGGGGACAACCCGCACTTGGCTGAAGAACTTATCGGCTAACTCTATTGGGTCATGGGCTGAATTAAGGGCCCGGTTTATCCAGAACTTCAAGGATACATGCAAGCAGCCCATGTAAATTATGGACTTAGCTGCATGTGTCCAGGAGGAAGGAGAATCAACAACCCATTGGGTGCGTCGGGTTTCGGAGATTTTGCATTCATCGTACCGCATCAACGCTGATACAGCAGTTTTAACATTGGAAGGCAATTGCCGGTTTGCACCTCTGAAGTTGAAGTTGGGACGGCTCAAACGTTAGTGTAATGACATGGGAACACTTATGGCAGCTCTAGTAAAGTATGCCGACTCTGACAGTACTAAGGACCCCGAGTCTGACGATGACAAGACAGGGAAGGGAAAGAAGAGCGGCAACACCAAGGGGCAGCAGCATAACCCGGCGGGTCATGGAAACAATGGTAAGCGTAAAATGGATAACAGTTTAGATTTTGTGGCTAATACCAACACGCAGGACAAAGGCCATCGGCGTAAGGGTAAACCGCCCCAGCGTGGTGGAGGGCCAAGTCCTAATCCGGAGCGCCTGTCTTATCTGTTAAACCAGCCTTGCCCAAAGCACGGGACGCAAGACAAATCGTCCACGCACCTCTGGAAAGAATGTTATATCATGCAGGAGTTCAAAAATTCCGACTTTTTTCGGTATGATCACGGACCGGGCGGCGGTTCAGGCCCTGGATCTCATGGGCCGGGGTACGGTGGAGGCAGTTCCGGTTCAGGTTTTTATGGTAATCAGAGCGGACATAGCAATCAAGGGAATCGGGGCAGTCAAGGTGGTTATAATCATCAGGGCAATCGGCAGCAACAGCAGCAGTCGGGTTACCAGAGCAACCTGAAGTAGTTGAACAGTGGACAGTATCATGTCTTCACCACTAGCCTGTGCAAGCGCGATCAGAAGCTTCGTAAGGCAGTGAATTCCGTTGAACCGACGGTGCCCCGTTACTTACGTTGGTCTGAACAGCCGATCGTGTGGAGTAGAGAGGATCATCCACCCTGGATTTATAATTCGGGTCATCTGGCATTGGTGGTGGCGCCTCAGGTAGGCGGATATAAGTTCACCAAGGTACTCATGGATGGAGGGAGTAGTATCAACATCCTTTATTATGAAACTTTCCGTCGCATGGGGTTAACAGATAAAAATCTTAAACCGTCTAACACGGTCTTCCATGGTGTGGTGCCTGGTAAATCGGTGTATCCCGTTGGTAAGATAGCTTTGGAGGTTGCTTTTGGTGATGAGCATGTTTCAAGGTTGGAGACATTGACCTTTGAGGTGGTGAAAATTAAGAGCCTGTATCATGCCTTGTTTGGACGACCGACTTATGCTAAGTTCATGGCAAGGCCCTGTTATGTCTATCTGCAGCTCAAGATGCTGGGTCATAAGGGTACCATCATGATTCATGGAAGCCGTAAGATCGCCTTGGAATGTGAAGAAGGTGTTGCAGCATATGCTGAGTTGGTTTGTGCAACAGAGGAGTTGAAGTTCTACAAGGACAATGTTGATCCGGCGGATATGACTTCTTTGAAAAAGCCAACTACAGAGCATGATCCGGCCTTGAAGTTTAAATCGACTGATGAGACTAAACTGGTTGATTTTGTTCCAGGCGATTCATCCAAGCAGTTCAGCATCAGCACTAACTTGGATCCGAAATAGGAAAGCGCGCTCATCGAGTTCATCCGTGAGAATCGGGACATCTTTGCGTGGAAGCCTTCTGACATGCCAGGTGTACCGAGAGAACTCGCTGAGCACACTCTTAATGTTGATCCCAAGTATAAACCGGTCAAACAGTTTCTTCGCCGGTTCAATGAGGAAAGACGCAAGGCAATTGGTGAGGAGGTAGCCAGGCTCTTGGCGGCTGGGTTCATTGTTGAGGTATTTCATCCTGAGTGGCTGGCTAATGCGGTGCTGGTGCTTAAGAAGAACGACACTTGGCGTATGTGTGTGGACTACACAGATTTGAACAAGGCTTGTCCAGCAGATCCTTTTGCCCTCCCGCGTATTGATCAAATCATTGATGCTACGGCGGGTTGCGAGCGTTTGAGTTTTCTGGATGCTTACTCTGGATACCATCAGATCAAAATGGCAGTTAAGGACCAGGAGAAGACAGCTTTCACAACTCCGTTTGGAGCCTTCTGCTATGTATCTATGCCTTTTGGGCTCAAAAGTGCCCAGGCGACTTATCAGCGTTGTGTGCAGAATTGTCTTCATGATCAGATCGACTGCAATGTTCATGCCTATGTGGATGATATTGTGGTGAAATCCAGAAAGGAGGAGACGTTGATTGATGACTTGAAGGAGACCTTTGATAACCTCCGGGTTTATAAAATGATGCTTAATCTGGCCAAGTGTGTCTTTGGCGTGCCGGCAGGCAAGCTCTTGGGCTTTCTGGTGTCTAATAGGGGCATTGAAGCTAATCTGGAGGAAATCAAGGCATAACTTCTTTGGCTAAACCAAAGTGCATCAATGATGTCCAACGACTGGCAGGTCGGATTGCAGCCTTAGGCTAGTTTATCAGTCGCCTTGGGGAGAAGGCCATCCCTTTATATCAAATGTTGAAGAAGACCGATAACTTCGTCTCGAGTGACGCCGCCAATGAAGCGTTTGAGGATTTAAAGCGGCAGCTAGCTAAACCGCCTATCCTTGCTGCTCCTGTTGATAAGGAGCCCTTGTTGTTATATGTGGTTGCTAATGCCCGGGCTGTCAGCGTGGCTATCGTGGTGGAACGCAAGGAGGCTGGAAAGGAGTATCCGGTTCAACGGTCGGTTTATTACATCAGTGAAGTACTTATTGAGTCCAAGCAGCGGTACCCGCATTGGCAGAAGCTGGTGTATGGAGTTTTCATGGCAAGCCGGAAGCTTAAGCAGTATTTCCAGGGTCATCCCATCACTGTGGTCAGTTCTGCTCCTTTGAGGGATATAATCCAGAACAGGGAAGCAACTGGCCGGATTTCCAAGTGGGCTATTGAGCTTGGGCCTCACGGGCTAAAATATGCACCTCGGACGGCTATCAAATCTCAGGCACTTGTGGATTTCATCAATGACTGGACAGAGTTACAGGCGCCAGAAGAGAAGCCGGATCATACTTATTGGACCATTCATTTTGATGGGTCCAGGCAATTGGAGGGCTCAGGGGCAGGAGTCGTATTAACTTCCCCACGAGGTGATAAGTTTTGTTATGTTCTCCGTTTAATATTCCCCTGTACTAACAATGCAGCAGGATATGAGGCCTTACTCCAAGGACCCACTCATGGCGGCGTATCATCGAGAGGTGGATCTTGTTGCCGGTCACTTCAAAGGTTATCAAGTCGATCATGTGGACCGGCGGAAGAATGAAGCGGCGGACGCCTTAAGACGTTTGGGTTCCCAACGTAAACCGGTCCCACCCAATGTCTTCCTGGATGTGCTGCATAATCCGTCCGTCAAGCTCCCTACATAGGAAGATTTGGTTGTTCCTGACCCGGAGGCTTAGTTGGTGGCGGCTCTTCATGTTATCCCGGATTGGACGGTTCCGTATTTGGCATATATGAACCGGGGTGAGTTACCAGAGGATGAAACTTCGGCCAGGCAGATAATCCGGCGGTCCAAATCCATGACTATTATCAATGGAGAGTTACATCATTGCAGTGTGACAGGGGCGTTTCAGCGTTGTGTATCTCCTGAAGAAGGCCGTGAAATTTTGCGTGAGATCCACGAAGGAGATTGTGGTCACCATGCCGGTTCAAAATCTCTGGTGGCCAAGGCGTTTCGTCACGGTTTCTATTGGCTGACGGCTCATGCTGATGCTGAGGACTTGGTCAAAAGGTGTGATGGATGTCAAAAATTCTCACGACGCGCTCATATACCGGCTCAAGAATTGAGGATGATTCCAATCACTTGGCCGTTTGCAACTTGGGGGCTAGATATGGTTGGGCCCTTTAAGAGATCCAAGGATAAGAAGACCCACCTTTTGGTGGCGGTTGATAAGTTCACTAAGTGGGTGGAGGCAGAACCAGTTAGTAAGTGTGATGCAGCTACATCGGTTCAATTCATCAAGAAGGTGATTTTCCGGTTTGGCTTTCCACACAGTATTATAACCGATAATGGTACCAATCTGTCCAAAGGTGCCATGAAGGAGTTCTGTCAACGTGAGCACATCCGGCTTGACGTATCATCAGTGGCTCACCCCCAGTCTAATGGTCAAGCGGAGAGAGCCAATCAAGAGATCTTGAGAGGCATCAAGCCCCGGCTTATGGTTCCTTTGCAACGGACGCCAGGTTGTTGGGTGGAGGAGTTACCTTCTGTGTTATGGAGCATCAATACCACGCCCAACAGATCCACGGGTTACACACCTTTTTTCATGGTTTATGGAGCGGAGGCAGTTCTCCCTAGTGACATCTGTCATGACTCGCCTCATGTGGCGGCGTATGTTGAAGCTGACAATGAGAAGGCACGACAGGAAGCACTTGACCTGTTGGACGAGGAGCGTGACATTGCAGCAGCCCGTTCGGCGATTTATCAGCAAGATCTGCGTCGTTATCACAGCCGCCGGGTTAGAACCAGAACTTTTCAAGAAGGCGATCTGGTGCTCCGACTCATCCAGGATCAGACAGATATGCACAAGTTATCCCCGCCTTGGGAAGGACCCTTTGTGGTCAGCAAGAATCTGCATAACGGGTCATACTACCTTATAGATGTTCGAGAGCACAAAGACTCACGTAAATCGGAGGAGGAGACCCACCAGCCGTGGAATATCGCTCATCTTCGGCCTTACTATACTTGAGCCATCGGCTCTGCTTATGTACATAGTTATGACAATGTATATATTATGATCAATATAATAAACCGGAGCCTCAGCTAAAGCGGGGTATCTATTGTTTTTCTTATATCATGTGTGGTTACATGGAGGCTTCTGTTCATAAAGCGGCATCCGGTTTACACCTTGATTCAGCTTATAAAGCTTTATATGCAAATCACTTGGGGGCTTGGTTGTACTTGAACCATAGCTACACCTCTTGATCGGTGCAAAGCCACTAGAAAAATCACTTGGGGGCTTGGTCATATTCGAACTATAGTCACACCTCTTGATTGGCTCAAAGCCAAATTACTTAGGGGCCAAAGAGAGTGTTCCAAAAGAACAACTCAAACATAGGCACCCACTAAGCACAACTCAAAATATTGCTTGGGGATTCTTTGCTATCGCAATGAACAAAGAATCTACACTTGTAATAGGCTATCAAGCCACGGCTTGGAAGCCTGGTGTATACACCTAAAACCCCGGGTTAGCCTGCCTTTTTAGTAAGTCACTCCGTCCAGATAAACCTGGTATGATCGCCGAACTTTGACAAGTCTATCTCATAAGACCCTAACTTGTGAAAGTTAAAACGACGATTGGTTAAGGATTGAGGACCATCTTAAAAGGCTTTGTGAAATGGTTTAACTCAGTGGCCTGGCAGCCCATGAAAAGCCTCGAATTTGGGGCCTGGCAGCCCGTGAAAATCCTCAACTACAAGTTTTTCATATGCTTTTGTTTGCCAAGTTTTTCTCTTTTGGTGACATTCATAATGTTTTGATAAAACGACATTCATTAACCCGGCTTGACTTTCAACTACAAGTTGTCAGTATATGATCAGGGGATTATTAACATGGTCTGGTTTTCGGCTATAAGTCGCCAGAATTGAATATGGATAAACCGGTGTTTATCACAACCCGGAACGATTTTATCATAAACCGGTTTAATATGACAGGAGTTATTATTGCTCCAGATTAGGGTTACCACCCTCAATATAACAGTTGGTCAGCCAACATTATGACTCAAGGTCACATGTATCAATTATTTTCATATTTGACTATCTTTTCACAGCCTTGGTTATAAACCCTGGCTATATATCTGGGCATCATAACCCGTCCGGCGGCAAACCGCCAGGACACTATCAACTTCTTGTGTGCAGGAATAGCTTGAATAAATCGCTACGGATTATGAACATCATATGTCTTAAGCATGGCGGATTAACAAGTGTCAGGCACAAATAAATATGCATGATGGCATAGCAGACCAAGTGTTTTAACTAGCCTATTACAAGGCGTTTCAGTGCCCAAATAGATAATTGTTTCTCGACAAGCATTGCAGCACATGGAAGGCTAAACCGGCCTCCGGATCATGCTTCCTCACCAGCTTGACTTGACGGTTGCGGATCACCTTGCACCGGTTCATCATCCTCCTCTCTACCCAGTGGCTGGAAGTCAATGGTTGCCCAGTCGATCCCAGTTAGGGCTTGGAGTACAACTTCATCGCTTATAAGGGTGGACGATTCAATGTCAGGGGCATAGGTGTGCTTACGGATTGGCGGGATAAGATTTTGCGCTTCAGGGGTTGGTGCAGCAACCCGTTTGTTTTTGTCGTCATAACTCGCCTGGTAATATGAGAGATCAGCCTCTTCAGCCAGTTGACAAGCCAGTGGACGTACTTCCCGGTTTATGGCTCGGAGGTCATCATTGCCAAATTCTGATCCATCTTCTTTTAAGCTGGCATAGCCTTTAGCCACTTCCACCGGATCAAGGTCAGGCACCCATGCTTTTGCCCGGGTTAGTGCGGTCAGAGCGCTCGCCCTTGCAGCAGACCTCTTTAGCTCTTCTACCCGGGCAGGCAGCATAGACAACCTTTCTAAGGTTTCCTTGATTAAAGGGCGGGGAGGCTTGTTGTGTGAAGCGGTACAGATGATCCGTTGTGCGCCCGTATATAACTGCTCTATAAGAGTATAGGCAGCCTTCAGTTTCTTCCGTACGTCAGAGCCCAGATGACTAATGCGAGTCCCTGCATATTTACAAGCATCAGTAAACCGGCAACATATGGGAAGATATGTTGAAAATGTGAAGCAAGGATGTTTACCAAACACAGCAGCCGTCATGGCATGTATCTGCCGCTTTACGCCAGTCAGCTCATCTACTACCAGTTTAAGAGCTGCTTCTGCATCCTTGGCTCTTTTTTGCAAAGCGGATTTTTTTGTGTCCCAATCCGCCCGCTCCTTGTTGAAACTCTCCTTCAGTTTTTCCATAGCGGCTAAAGCACTGGTCAGCTCATCCTTGGCCTTGGAGGTTTCGGCTTGCTGGGACTTGATGTTTTCTTGCAAATCGGTGGTTTGAGTTTCCTTTTTGCTCTGTTCAACCTATAAGAGACAGATATATCATGAGTTGACGGTACATATTTGAAGTACCAAGCACATAACAAGTTATGCGCCTGATACTTGGGGGCTAATGCATATTTTCTTGTTCTCGGAAATTTCTACAAGTCCCAAGCACAATACAAGTATTACTCTTGGCACTTGGGGGCTAATGTATGTTTGCTCAAAGTAACATTATGGGTATCCTTCTAAAAATTCCGGTTCATCTTTATAAGTTAAACCGGACCTTGGGGACTACACTGGCGAAAGTAACAGTATTATAAAAGTACCGGTTCATCTTAAAAAGACAACCCGGCCCTTGGAGGCTAAAAATGCAAAGTCAAGATATTACAAAGTACCAGTTCAGACGAGTATCATAAACCGGCACTTAGGGGCTACTGGAGTTTGATATTTGAATTGGACATAAGAGAGAAGCAGTTATGCGGTTACCTCATATCGCTCCTTCATCAGATTTACCAAACCAGCTTCATAGTCACGACTTGTATACAGACGGTTCAAGAAGCTAGAATGAATGTCTTGAGCGCTGAGGTGGGCATAGCTTGATAAATCGGCATTCCACTTGCCTTTGCCGATAGCAGAAAGCTCGTCCTTGGCAGTATGCTTTGATAAAGTGACAGGATTGCTAGGAGTGGTGTGGCCAATGCCAGTAATCATAATATCATCTTCTTCACCATCAGCGGCCTTCACGGGAGTCGATGGTTTGTCAGCGGTTTCAGCTGGACTTGCCGGTTTATCAGTGTCGCGGACTGGACTAGTCGGTTTATCGGACTGGCTCATTGGATCAATTTCCACTTGATCAACAAAGTCATGATCCTGCGGCGGCGGGTCATTAAGTATGGCGTCAGTGTTGGTATCTTCCAGATCTAGAGTCTTCTCTGGTTCAACAGTTGTATTGTCGTCAGCCGGTTTATTTAATCGGGCCTTCTTACTGGGTCTGGGTTTACACTAAGAAGAACATATATAAAAGATCAGTACAGTATGCAAAAATAACACATCAAGGATAAAATCAAGTGCATAGCTCACCCAGGAACTGTCTTGAGGGTTGGAAGTTGTGTGGCTGTTGACCCGCCAGAAGATGAGTGAGGTGTTCCCTGATAATTCGAATCAGATGGATTAAGAGGCTGTCGGAAACAACCCGCCTTGGGGCAAGAAGTGTCAAGAGTATAAGAGACCTCTGATCGCGTTTCCGAACCGGAGTGTTCGGTAAACCGGCGGAGGTAACTACCTGGTTGCTGTGCCGGGTTGTGCGGCGAGCTTCGTGTTGCTGCGTCTTCAAAAGAAAGTTTGGGTCCAAGTGAGCAAGGGGGTGAGAAAATTTTACTTTCCGCTTTGCTCGATGGATTTTCGATGATGGCAGAGGATCTGAATCGGAGGAAAGAATAATTACCTCTACGTCATCAGCTTGACTGCCTTCAGCGTCGTCCTGATAATAGTCATTGTCAATGAGGTGTATGAAAAATGAGCCAAGAGAGTCAAGTTCTACCTCTGAGTCCGGATTAGCCAAATCGGCATCAGCATTTGGCTCGGAAGATGCAGTGGTCCTTTTCTTGGCTGGTTTTTTAACAACCTTGGTGTTCTGGCGAAGTGGCTTTGCTGGTTTATCTTGTGGTTTTGCCAGTTTGTCTTGTGGTTTTTTCTTCCAGAACGGATCATCGCCCTGTCAAAGATGGACAAGATTTTAAGAGAATATTCGAAAGAAGTAAGTTAAAACAAAAAAAGTTGTATCAGTCTTACAGTTGGTGGCTTGTTGGAAACGCAGAAAGGATTTAATCCGGTCTGGCCACAGATAGCTTCCGGCTCATTCAATATTTTCTTGACAGCCTCAATAACTTCAACCTCTATTAGCTGAATATTAACGTGTCGTTGAGGGTTGGTCACACTCCCTGTGTATTCACACATCAAACCGGGGCGCCGGCTTAAGGGCAGAATGCTCCAATTTATCCAACAACGAGCAAAGTCAACACCTGTTAAACCGTTCGCTATAAAGGCTCTAAGCTTTGACAGTTGTGGGGCATAGTTGGCCCTTTCCTTTGCAGTTAATCTCTGAGGAAAGGGGTGTGTATTGCTAAGACGTTGAGGGCGGTAACCCGGCAAAGGGTTTTCATCAGTTGGAGATGTTTCTTTGCAATAAAACCAAGTCTGGTTCCACTCCTTGGGGTGACTGTGAAGCTTGGCGTGGGGGAAGCTGACATCTTTCCTCTTTTGAACCACCATTCTGCCGAGCTTAGTATTGGGTCCATCTGTGAACTCTGTACGATGGTTTAAATAGAAGAAATCCCTAAACAGTTCAACTGTGGGCTCCTCTTGAAGATAAGCCTCACAAAAGACTTGGAAATGGCAGATGTTGGACACTTAGTTTGGACCGATGTCCTAAGGGTGGAGCTGAAAACTGGCAAGCACATCTCAGAAGAATTTTGAACCGAGAGGGCTAAAGCCTCGACCCACATGGTCAACAAAAATGACTACTTCTCCGTCCTTGGGTTCAGGAGGATTTTCTGGACCAGGGGCCCTCCAGTGGATGACCTCTTTCTTGGCTAAAGCGCCAGTTGCGACACATCTGTCTAATTGATCTTCAGTGACCCGGGAAGGAACCCAGTTGCATTCATAGACTTGTTTGACCATTTCAATGGAAGCTGAAACATAGTTATTGCCGGTTCAAGATTTATAATGGACAAGTATAAAGAGATGAAAGTTAAAGCAGAGGTGTACGCATATTGTTAAACCGGAATATGACATTACTAAACCGGAGTCTGATATTGCTAAGCCAGAATCTTACAATGGGGAAGGTGCAAAGATAAATGAATCATCGGTTCAACAGGGGACTAATGGTACCTACCGGATCATAATTTTTCTATGAGATTAAACCGCCTTACTCTGGTATTGAAGATACAGATCTAAGATGCATAAGTGAAGGAAAAACAAGTTTCACAGCTTCGCATGGTAATTTCAGATCTGCAGTGCGTTGGAAAATCAAAATATATTCTGACCTAAAGCGCAGGTGCTTAAGCAGTTTAATAGTTCCAGATGAGTTTTTCTACCCAAAGCAGATGTTTTAATGAGGAAAAAGGAGTTTTAATTACAAAGCCACTGGAAAATATCAGATCTCACTTGCCATTTGTACTACCGAAGAGGAACAGGGAAGAACAGCTCCAAGAACTATGAAGAACTCCGATAAGTACAAACCCTAAATGATAAGATCTAGGGTAGAAGACTTACCAATGTCAAAAGAACAGCGGAGAGGCGCCGCGGCTTTCTGGTACGATCAGGTTGATGCAGCGGCCGTTGTTGAGGCAGATGCAAAGATCGATGGCGGTAGCAAAGCTCGAAGGTTCGGTCGACATGAGGAAGAAGACGATGCGAAGAGGCATGGGGGGAAAATGGAAAGACCCCCTGGTCCTATTTATAAAGGCAAAGGGATAAGTGACAGGCAGGAGAATCGAGGAACCCAAAAGTTAGATATATGGCAGAGCTGTCACCTCGATTGTCGGAGGCTCATTAAGGAAGGTGAGCTATATGCAATTTCTAATAGCATGTGATGTCATGGCGGTTTATCACGATTCTGCAAGATGACATCATGGCAGTTTACAAGATTTCTGTGAAGATGATGATGCGTCGAAGATTGACATGAACCAGTTCAAATCAATCTGGGGCCTAATGTTGGGGATATTACTACTGGGTGTAAACCGGCCAGGAGAGGCCGGGTTATCCCCATAATGGATTACTGTACCTGAAGCCCATGAAGACAGATGGTGGTGCTTTATGAAGGCCCAGAGCCCAAAGACGGTTTAAGGTCTGTAGACGTAAACCGACATTGATATTAAACTTGTGTTGTAAGATAGAAAGAACAGAGACCGAGCCGGACACGTTTATGAGCCGGACTCGGGACCCTGTAAACCGACGGGCGTCAACCCATGTATATAAGAGGATGACCCGGCGGCGGTTTAGGGACAACAAATAACAACTCGAGAACCAGGCATAGCGAATTCGCTCCCTGGTCATCGAAACCCTGGCAATTCCACAACAACTGGATCGTAGGCTTTTACCTTCACCGCAAGGGGCCGAACCAGTATAAACTCTCTGTGTCCCTTGTTCGCTTTAACCCCTTTAAGCTAACCCGTCGCAATGGCTCCACGACTAAGTCCTTTCTCTAGGACATCTGCTGTGACAAAACCACGACACCGCTCTTTGAAACTTAGGTGCTCCCATCCTTGACTTGAACGTTGCTTCGGCCAGGATGGTCACAGTGGCCTTTGGCGAAAATAGGTTGGCGGGGGGCTGGTCCCTTTATTTTTTGCCCTGTAGGCTCAGTTCTCTGGCAAACAAAATCAAAAGGGTACCGGCGGGATAGCCTGCCGGGGAAGACTAGTTTATTTAAACTAAAGAGGCATCCCACCTCTGCATGGACATATACATGCACGAGTTCCCGGCAAGGTTCATCTTTTTCATTAATATGCTGATAATACAGGTACAAACCTTACAGAGCACGAACATGGACTCGAGAGATTACATTTTTTGAACTAAAATTTGGCAAGTGCCGACATATTTAAGATTCAAAAAAGATAAATGCCCCATGATGCCCTTTCTTGTCCCTCTCCTCCTAGGCACGGCGGTAGAAGGTGAAGGAGGCAAAAGGAGCGCCAAAGCAGAAGCCCAGCCTGACTCCGTTGGGCTCCAGGAGAGGTAGCCTGACGGGGCAGGAGGACGTCGGCGAACGCGTCGATGGAGAGCATGGCGGAGGCGATCCACCAACTGCCACCACCAGGGCCAGCAGGACGCGGCAGGGCTAACATAGCTGCAGCCCGAGAGGAAGCCTGTTGGGGTCTAGCTGGAAGGCTGCTGGAGGAAGCCGGGAGGCACTATCCCCACCGCTGCACCCAATTCCCCGGCAAATCACCTTTCCAGGAAGGAGATGCAGGTGCAGATGATGGTGCTACTGCCTGATGAAGATGGTGCGGGCGATGCTCAGCCGGAGTCAGAGTCGTCGCCCTCGCGCTCGCCACCGTCGTCATCGCCGTCACATTCCTCCTCATCGCTTTCGCTCGAGGAGGAGCTTTCGTCGTTGGTGGTGCTCTCCGCGCAACACCCTAAGCGAGTTCCCGAGCGCCCAAACATCTTGACGGAGAGCTGTCCGCTCTCCATTAACTTAAACTAGAGAACGTGCCCCTCCGCCAAGCTATGGGCCCGAGCGAAGGTCTTCTAGCCATGGCGGAGGTACATAACATGAGGAGCAGGGAAGTCAACATGTACCCACATGCCGCCATTCCCACAGCCCCTCATATGCAACCTCAAAGCACGCGGCGATTCAGGCTCCATTTCCCGCGCAAACGGAGTAGGGAGACGAAGGTGGCCGCACGGAGGCTTGTACAGTCTGATGATGAACTCTGAGGCTGGTCTCCGGCGTCGCCTTCCATCGGAGGAGGAGCCGCCAGTGGAGGCGCAGCCAGAGGACCGCCTCGTCCTCCTCTTCCTCGAGCGCCGCGGCGAACATGACCTCGCCCTCTCCCTCCTACTCTCACAGCAGGTTTAGCCACCATGGGGTCCGGAGGAGGAGGGATGCGCTGTCGAGGAAGCGCTCGTCGCCGTCGCCGGGGCTCCGCCACACCCTCGCCCCCTCACCATGACAGGCAAAGGAATGACTAAGGAAGGGAAGAAGGGAGTGTGTGTGAGCAGACGCACCGCTCTAACCCCCTTTTATAAAGGGATGAGGGAGGGGGCTGCCCTCTCATGAAGGAAGCGGCCGTCCCGCTCCCCCAATACGGCCTCCCTGCGCATTCGGAAACTTTGGGAATCAGGACCGACCCCCTGATCCAACCATCGGCGCCTGGTTTTCTGCCATGGCACTCATCCCAGCGCTCTCAGCATCCACCACCTACCCATCCCAACGCATGAGGTACACGTGGTGGGCGTGCATAAAGCGGGAGCAAGTGGGATAGCAGTTCCCGCCTCGTGATCGTGGGGCATGGGCCGCCCGCAAGACACGATCTGAGTCATTTTTCGTGACATTACGCACGACGCGCGGGAAAACCAGAAACTGGCCCGGACTCAAGATTAATGAAGACGCAAAGAAGACCTCAAGAGGCCAGCCTCTTTTACACCCCTGCCTATGCACTTAGTAGGGCCTACCATGACGACGCTCGGCAACGCGTTCGAGGCAGGCCTGGGGGCTTCTGTCGGTGCAACAAACCCTGGGTCTGTTGCCCAGACTGTGCACAGGCACAGGAACAAGATTCCAGCACCAGACCATGCCAGAGTACAAGAGATCAAGATCTTCGGAGGACCAACATGCAGATCAAGAGGACCAAGATCAAGCCTGAGAAGCAAGATACCACTAGGAGAAAAGCCTCCCTTGCTGGGCAGGCAAGCTCGGCGAGGGCGGGGTCGCCCCCGGAAGAAAACGTCCAAGACATCCCGGCAGGGTATGCCAGGACTCACAGAGGCAAAATCACCTCACCCAACCACTCCACCATGACCCACGTCGTCAATCAATGCGTTGTCAAGCCACAAAGTGACTAAGTGGCAGTCACTCGCCACATGGAAGTCTCTTTCTATGAGAAATGCCTACGAATGACACCAGTCCTGCGACGTGTCAAGCAAGCAGACGTGAAGCTGGCAAAACAGTCAGGCAAGGCTTGCCAAGCAAGCGATGATGTGACGTTAAGCGGCGCATTTAATGCACCCTGCCAGCCTGCAGGGTTAGGTATGATAGCACTCTTTGCTATCTTATCAGTGCATAATGACTACTTTGCCATTGTGGTGACCCCTTAACCTATAAAAGGAGGCCCATGGCAACCGTCACAAGGGTGAGAGGGTTGGATACCCACACATTCATACGTGCTTAACCACTATCGCCCTAAGGTAACCCTGGCGGGCAAGTGTCCTACGATCCACCACCATTCTTCCACCATCAATTGACCAAAGTAGGAGTAGGGTTTTACGCCTCGCGATGGCCGAACTTGGGTAAAATTGCCCGTGCTATTTTTGCTGTGCTGCCCCACGCTCTTCTGCTCTTTGTGCAATGTGACATCCCCCCTACCGAATCAGCAAGGGGCCCTTGGTCCCCTAGGTGGCCGTGGTTTCCCACGACACTATATTACATAATCATTGCCTTGGATATTGTCATAACTTTGTGCTTTTCTATCAGTTGCTCGACAATAATTTATTCACCCACCGTATTATTTGTTATCATGAGAGAAGCTCCTAGTGAAACCTATGGCCCCCGGGTCTATGTTCCATCATATTAGTTTCCGATATACTATTTTGCAAACTTTTACTTTCAGATCTATAAACCAAAAAACCCCAAAATTTTATCTTTTGTTTAGTTTTATTTATCTATCTCTATCAGATCTCACCTTTGCAATTGACCGTGAAGGGATTGATAACCCCTTTATCGTGTTGGGTGCAAGTCTTTGATTGTTTGTGCAGTTATTGGTGGTTTGTGCATTGTCTCCTACTGGATTGATACCTTGGTTCTTAACCGAGGGAAATAATTATCTCTACTTTGCTGCATCACCCTTTCCTCTTCAAGGGAAAAACCAACGCAAGCTCAAGAAGTAGCGGGAAGAATTGCTGGCGCCATTGCCGGGGAGATCTACGCCACGTCAAGACATACCAAGTACCCATCATAAACTCTCATCTCTTGCATTACATTATTCGCCATTCGCCTCTTTTTTTCCTCTCCCCCACTTCTAAAACTATTTTCGAAAAGATTTGCCTTTTTCTTCGCCCTTCTTCCGTTCATCTTTTTTGTTTGCTTTTTGTTTGCCCGTGTGTTAGATTCTTGCTTTGTCACGATGGCTCAAGAGAATACCAAATTGTGTGACTTTTACAATACTAATAACAATGATTTTATTAGTACTCCGATTACTCTCGCCACTAGTGCGGAATCTTATGAAATTAATGCTGCTTTGCTGAATCTTGTTATGAAAGATCAATTTTTCGGCCTTCCTAGTGAAGATGCCGGATCCCATCTTAATAATTTCGTTGAGTTGTGTGATACGCAAAAGAAGAAAGATGTGGATAATGATATTATTAAATTGAAGCTATTTCCGTTCCCACTTCGAGATTGTGCTAAAACTTGGTTTTCATCTTTGCCTAGAAATAGTATTGATTCATGGAATAAGTGTAAAGATGCTTTTATTTATAAGTATATTCCTCCCACTAAGATCATCTCCCTTAGGAACGATATTATAAATTTTAAGCAACTTGATCATGAACATGTTGCACAATCTTGGGAGAGGATGAAAAAATTGATGATACGAAATTGCCCTACTCATGGTTTGAATTTGTGGATGATTATACAAAAAAAATATGTCGGATTGAATTTTGCTTCTAGAAATATTTTAGATTCGACCGCGGGAGGTATTTTTTTATGGAAATTACTTTAGGAGAAACTACTAAACTCCTAGATAATATTATGGTTAATTATTCGCAATGGCATACCGAAAGATCTTCTTCTAGTAAAAAAAGTGCATGCGATCGAAGAGATTAATGTTTTGAGTGGCAAGATGGATGAGCTTATGAAATTATTTGATAGCAAGAGGGCTTCTATTTATCCTAATGATATGCCTTTATCTACTTTGATTGAAAATAATAATGAATCTATGGATATGAATTTTGTTGGTAGGAACAATTTTGGTAATAACGCGTATAGAGGTAATTTTAATCCTAGGTCGTTTCCTAGTAATTCCTCTAATAATTATGGTAATTCCTACGACAATTATTATGGAAATTATAATAATAATATGCCCTCTGATTTTGAGAACAGTGTTAAAGAATTTATGAGTTTGCAAAAGAATTTCAGTGCTTTGGTTGAAGAAAAATTCCTTAAGATTGATGATTTGGCTAGGAACATGGATAGAATTTATCTTGATGTTGATTCTTTAAAAATTAGATCTATTCCACCCAAGCATGATATCAATGAATATTTAAAGGCTATGAGAATCTCCATTGATGAGTGCAAAGAAAGAACCGCTAAGATGCGTGCTAAGCGAGATTGGTTTGTAAAAGCGTGTTCTTCTAGTTTTTTGTGAAAATAATGATGAAGATCTTAAAGTGATTGATGTGACTCTTATTGGATCTTTGTTTTCCAATATAAATATTGATAAATATGGGACTGTAGAAGAGTCAACTTTAGCTAAAAGGCGTCCCAATCATTCGGAATTTTTAGATCTTAATGCAAAATTTGATAAAAATGGGATTGGAGAGGTCAAAATTTAAGTAGCGATGAACCCACTATTTTGGATTTCAAGGAATTTAATTATGATAATTGTTATTTAATAGATTGTATTTCCTTGTTGCAATCCATGTTGAATTCTCCTCATGCTTATAATCAAAATAAAGCTTTCACTAAACATATCGTTGATGCTATGATGAAATCTTTTGAAGAAAAGCTTGAATTGGAAGTTTCTATCCCTAGAAACTTTATGATGAGTGGGAACCTACTATTAAGATTAGGATTAAAGATTATGAGTGTCATGCTTTGTGTGATTTGAGTGCTAGTGTTCCCACGATTCCAAAAACTTTTTGTGATGTGTTAGGTTTCCGTGAATTTGATGATTGTTCTTTAAATTTGCATCTTGCGGATTCCACTATTAAGAAACCTATGGGAAGGATTAATGATGTTCTTATTGTTGCAAATAGGAATTATGTGCCCGTAGATTTCAATGTTCTTGATATAGATTGCAATCCTACATGTCCTATTATTCTTGGTAGACCTTTCCTTAGAACGATTGGTGCAATTATTGATATGAAAGAAGGAAACATTAGATTTCAATTTCTGTTAAGGAAGGGCATGGAACACTTTCCTAGAAAGAAAATTAAGTTGTCATATGAATCACTTATGAGAGCTACTTATGGATTGCATACCAAAGATGACAATACCTAGATCTATGTTTTATGCCTCGCTAGTGGCGTTAAATAATAGCGCTTGTTGGGAGGCAACCCAATTTTATTTTTGAGTATTTTATTTTGCTTATGTTTTTGAAAAAAATACATATTATTAGCTCAGTAGTAATTGTGTTTTGGTCTTTTAATTAGTGTTTGTGCCAAGTAAGAACTTTGGGATGGCTTACGGTGATAGTTGTTTTGATCTTGCTGAAAAACAGAAACTTTTGCACCCAGGAAAATAATTCTCATTTTTTACAGAAGCATGCTTTTGATCTGATTCTTGTTGAACAAGATTGGTACACAAATTTCCTAGGTTTTTATAATTTTTCAGAAGTTTTGGAGTTACAGAAGTATTCGACAGTTACAGATTACTACAGACTGTTCTGTTTTTGACAGATTCTGTTTCTATGTGTTGTTTGCTTATTTTGATGAATCTATGGGTAGTATCAAGGGGTGTGAACCATGAAAAAGTTGGAATAAAGTAGATATTATACCAATATAAATAAAAAATGAGTTCACAACAGTACCAAAAGTGGTGATTTATTTTCTTATACTAACAGAGCTTATGGGATTTTCTGTTGAGTTTTGTGTTGTGAAGTTTTCAAGTTTTGGGTAAGGATTTGATGGACTATGGAATAAGAGTGGCAAGAGCGTAAGCTTGGGGATGCCCCGGAAGGAATCCCCTCTTTTGTCTTCGTCTATCGGTAACTTTACTTGAGGTTATATTTTTATTCACCACATGATATGTGTTTTGCTTGGAGCATCTTGTATGATATGCGTCTTTGATTTTTAGTTTGCCACAATCATCCTTTCTGTACACACCTTTTGAGAGGGACACGCATGAATCGTGATTTATTAGAATACTCTATGTGCTTCACTTATATCTTTTGAGCTAGGCAATTTTTCTCTAGTGCTTCACTTACATCTTTTTAGAGCATGGCGGTGGTTTTATTTTATAGAAATTGTTGAACTCTCATGCTTCACTTATATTATTTTGAGAGTCTTTTTAAACAGCATGGTAATTTGCTTTGGTTATGATTTTAGTCCTAATATGATAGACATCCAAGAGGGATATAATAAAAACTTTCATATAAAGTGCATTGAATACTATGAGAAGTTTTGATTCATTATGATTGTTTTGAGATATAAAGATGGTGATATTAGAGTCATGCTACTATGTAATTGTGGATTGGTAGAAATACTTGTGTTAAAGTTTGTGATTCCCGTAGCATGCATGTATGGTGAAGCGTTATGTGATGAAGTTGGAGCATGATTTATTTATTTAATGTCTTCCTTATGAGTGGCGGTCGTGGATGAGCGATGGTCTTTTCCTACCAATCTATCCTGCTAGGAGCATGCGCGTAGTACTTTGTTTCGATGACTAATATATTTTTGCAATAAGTATGTGAGTTCTTTATGACTAATGTTGAGTCCATGGATTATACGCAGTCTCACCCTTCCACCATTGGTAGCCTCTCTTGTACCGCACAACTTTCGCCGGTACCATACACCTACAATATACCTTCCTCAAAACAGCCACCATACCTACCTATTAGTGCATTTCCATAGCCATTTCGAGATATATTGCCACACAACTTTCCACCGTTCCATTTATTATGACACATTTCATCATTGTCATATTGCTTTGCATGATCATGTAGTTGACATCGTATTTGTGGCAAAGCCACCATTCATAATTTTTCATACATGTCGCTCTTGATTCATTGCACATCCCGGTACACCGCCGGAGGCATTCATATAGAGTCATATTTTGTTCTAAGTATCGAGTTGTAATTCTTGAGTTGTAAGTAAATAGAAGTGTGATGATCTTCATTATTAGAGCATTGTCCAATGTGAGGAAAGGATGATGGAAGCTATGATTCCCCCACAAGTCGGGATGGGTCTCTGTACTTTACAAAAAATTAGAAGAGGCCAAAGAAGCCCACAGAAAAAAGGAAAAAAAGAAAAAAATGAGAGAAAAGAGAGAAGGGGCAATGTTACTATCCTTTTTTCACACTTGTGCTTCAAAGTAGCACCATGATCTTCATGATAGAGAGTCTCCTATATTGTCACTTTCATATACTAGTGGGAACTTTTTATTATAGAACTTGGCTTGTATATTCTAATGATGGGCTTCCTCAAATTTCCCCAGGTCTTTATGAGCAAGCAAGTTGGATGCACACCCACGTAGTTTCTTTTTGAGCTTTCATTAACTTACAACTCTAGTGCATCTGTTGCATGGCAATCCCTACTCACTCACATTGATATCTATTGATAGGCATCTCCATAGCCCATTGATACACCTAGTTGATGTGAGACTATCTCCTTCTTTTTGTCTTCTCCACAACCACCATATTCTATTCCACCTATAGTGCTATGTACATGGCTCATGCACATGTATTGCGTGAAGTTGAAAAAGTTTGAGAATATCAAGTATGAAACAATTGCTTGGCTTGTCATCGGGGTTGTGCATGATTTAAATACTTTGTGTGATGAAGATGGAGCATAGCCAGACTATATGATTTTGTAGGGATAGCTTTCTTTGGCCATGTTATTTCTAGAAGACATGATTGCTTTGTTAGCATGCTTGAAGTATTATCGTTTTTATGTCAATATTAAACTTTTGTTTTGAATCTTATGGATCTAAACATTCATGTCACAATAAAGAAAATTACATGGATAAATATGTTAGGTAGCATTCCACATCAAAAATTCTGTTTTTATCATTTACCTACTCGAGGACGAGCAGGAATTAAGCTTGGGGATGCTTGATACGTCTCCAACGTATCTATAATTTTTGGTTGTTCCATGCTATTATATTATCTGTTTTGGATGTTTTATATGCATTATTATGCTATTTATATTATTTTTGGGACTAACTTATTAACCTAGAGCCCAGTGCCAGTTTCTGTTTTTCCTTGTTTTTGAGCTTCACAGAAAAGGAATACTAAACAGAGTCCAAACATAATAAAACCTTCGTGATGATTTTTCTTGGACTAGAAGACACCCTGGAGACTTGGAGTTCAAGTTAGAAGAGCCACCAGGTGACGAAAAGGGTGAGGGCGCGTCTAGGGGGGTAGGGCGCACCCCCTGCCTTGTGGGCACCTCGGTGACCCCCCTGACCTAGTTCTGCCTCCTATATATTCACATGTATTCCCGAACCACCAGAAGCATCCACGAAAACACTTTTCCACCGCCACAACCTTCTGTTCCCGTGAGATTCCATCTTGGGGCCTTTTCCGGCATCCCGCTGGAGGGGGATTCAATCACAGAGGGCATTTACATAAACTCTATTGCCCTTTGTTGAAGCGTGAGTAGTTTACCTCAGACCTACGAGTCCATAGCTAGTAGCTAGATCGCTTCTTCTCTCTCTTTGATTCTCAATGCCATGTTCTCCTCGATGTCTTGGAGATCTATCCCATGTAATCTTCTTTTGCGGCATGTTTGTCGAGATCCGATGTGGATTTATGATCAGCTTATCTATGAATATTATTTGAATCTTCTCTGAATTCTTATATGCATGATTTGATATCTTTGTAGTTCTCTTCGAACTATCGGTTTGGTTTGGCCAACTAGATTGGTTTTTCTTGCAGTGGAAGAAGTGCTTAGCTTTGGGTTCAATCTTGCGGTGTCCTCACCCAGTGACATTAGGGTAGTGAGGCACGTATTGTATTGTTGCCATCAAGGATAAAAAGATGGGGTTTACATCATATTGCTTGAGTTTATTCCTCTACATCATGTCATCTTACTTAAGGCGTTACTCCGTTCTTTATGAACTTAATACTCTATATGCATGCTGGATACCGGTCGATGTGTGGAGTAATAGTAGTAGATGCAGGTAGGAGTCAGTCTACTTGACACGGACGTGATGCCTATGTTACATAATCATTGCCTTGGATATCGTCATAACTTTGTGCTTTTCTATCAATTGCTCGATAGTAATTTGTTCACCCACCGTATTATTTCCTGTCATGAGAGAAGCCACTAGTGAAACCTATGCCCCCCTGGTCTATTTCCCATCATATTAGTTTCTGATCTACTAGTTTGCAATCTTTTACTTTTAGATCTATAAACCAAAAAAACCCAAAAATATTTTATCTTTTGTTTAGTTTTATTTATCTATCTCCATTAGATCTCAGCTTTGCAAGTGACCGTGAAGGGATTGACAACCCCTTCATCGCATTGGGTGCAAGTGTTTGATTGTTTGTGCTGGTATTGGTGATTTGTGTGTTGTCTCCTACTAGATTGATACCTAGGTTCTTAACTGAGAAATACTTATCTCTACTTTGCTGCATCACCCTTTCCTCTTCAAGGGAAAACCAACGCAAGCTCAAGAAGTAGCACTGTCAACAAGAGCCTTGCCGGAAGTAAGCAATTTGAGGAAATTGTATGCAAGCAAGGAAGGCACCGGAAGAATCAAGGACTTGGCCGAAAGTTCAATGCGAATGGAGTTGAGTGGGAAGAAGTTCAATACCCCAAGACAAAGTTTTTTCTTCAACAAGAGAAGTATGACCCAACTTCTTTCAAGGGAACACAAGCTCAAGATGATCTTCTACCACTAGACCACAAGCTAAAAGGTAAGGACAAGCTTCAAGAGGAGATTGATTCATTTGAATAAGTGATAGAGGAAAAGGTGTCCCATCTTTCGATGAGATGGTGTCTATCTTTTTGGTGGAGTTGACTTTGATGATCCGACTCGAACGTGCGAGGTCGTCGCGCCTTAGCAATCGCTAAACCAACTCTGAGAAGTTATTGACCATGCCGGAGCACGATCAACCTGACCACCAGGGTATATTTCCTACAAGCAAACGAAGAACAAGCAAGAAACTGAAATTGCAATCTGGATATTGCGAATAAAAGAGGAAAGATTTATTCATCAAGTGGGGTTCTGTGACGTCTTGGTCGGGTCATTGAACACAAATGAAGTACGAGAAGTTGCAACTATGTCGAACTTTTAATCTAAACAAAACTCAAAGTCTAAACGATGCCCTAAGGGCTGTATATATGGAGGAAGAGGGGGGAATTTCATGGCCCTTGGAGGAGGGCTCCGTAACCAACCCTAACTCTTGTTTCCCCACACATACAGACTCTAAAAACAGCCTATACGCAAGTATTTCAGAATTACATGGGCCTGGCCCAATAATAAGGTGACGCAGCACCTAGAATAGTCTCTGGACAAAATTTATGAAGAGGCATCTTGTATATTTCGTCCAAGGATTCATGCACTCATTATGGTGGCTTCCAAGTCCTGAAATCATCACTTGTAACTCCGTTCTTGTTCCCCTTGCGCATGCCATCATCTCCATGCTTGAACTTGCTCCCAGGTTCATCTTTCTTGTCCAAGCTAGGCCCTTCATTTGTAAGCAAAACAAATGTATCCAATTTAGGCAACATCATATTCTCATGAACATTAGAATCGTTACCAAGAAACAGAAGTACCTGGTTATTCAATTGGTGTGCGCGAGCTCTAGTAATTGGTCTAGTATGTATAGCAGCAGGGGCTGTGGGTGTAACAATGGTATTGATGTCCTCATCATCCTCCCCTTCTTGAAATGAAGTCGTCCTTGACGGAAGCTCATCTTGCTCACCCAAATAAGGCTTCAAATCTACAATGTTAAAAGTGGGACTAACCCCAAAATCTACAAGCACCTCAAGTTTATATGCATTATCATTTATTTTCTCTAACACCTTAAAAGGACCATCAACACGTGGCATTAGCTTTGATTTGCGCAAATTAGGAAATCTATCCTTACGCAAATCCAACCAAACAAGATCTCCAGGTGCAAACACAACATGTTTTCTACCCTTATTTCCAGCAAGTTTATATTTATCATTCATTCGCTCAATGTTTTCCTTAGTTAACTCATGCATTTTTAAGATCAATTAAGCATGTTGTTTAGCATCAAAATTAAACTTCTCTGAAGATGGAAGAGGCAACAAATCAATAGGTGCACGAGGTAGGAAACCATATACAATTTCAAAAGGGCACATCTTAGTAGTAGAATGCAGTGAATGATTGTAAGAAAATTCATTATGAGGCTAGCATTCTTCCCACATTTTCTTGTTATTCTTCAAAACAACCCTAAGCATAGTAGACAATGTTCTATTGAGTACTTCAGTTTGTCCATCAGTTTGGGGGTGACAAGTAGTACTAAAAAGAAGTTTAGTCCCCAACTTAGACCATAAACATCTCCAAAAGTGGCTAAGAAATTTAGTATCATGATCTGAAACAATAGTATTTGGCACACCATGCAAGCGAATAATTTCACAAAAGAACAAATCAGGAACATTAGCAGCATCATCGCTTTTATGACATGGTATGAAGTGTGCCATTTTCGAAAATCTATCCATGACAACAAATATGATATCCATCCCCTTCTTTGTTCGAGGTAATCCTAAAACAAAATCCATAGATATATCCTCCCAAGGAACACTAGGTATAGGCAAAGGCATATATAAACCATGAGGATTGAGTCATGACTTAGCTTTTTGACATGTAGTGCAGCGAGTAACAAAACGCTCCACGTCTCGTCTCATCTTTGGCCAAAAGAAATGTGTACCAAGTATATCTTCCGTCTTCTTCACGCCAAAGTGTCCCATTAATCCTCCTCCAAGCGCCTCCTGCAACAACAAAAGACTAATGGAGCTAGCTGGAATGCATAGCTTGTTAGCACAAAACACAAATCCATCATTAACGACGAACTTGTTCCATGTTCTCCCTTCTTTACAATTCTGCAATACATCATTAACGAAGAAGAGCTCTGGGCAGGCCCAGAAGGTGTACTCCTGGCAGATGGTGGTGGTGGTGCCTGTTTTCTTGTATCTCGGTTGGAATTGGCGGCTAAAGTCAGTGGTGCTGCTGTAGGACGTGTGGGAGTAGAGGATGAATGTGATGTCCATGATGAAGATCGACCTGCAGAAAAATTAGTTCGCGCCAATGCTTGTCGATCCTGCACTTCACGTTTAGCTTTGCAAGCAAGATTGAATAAACGAGTGATATTATTATACTCCTTATACTCTAGAATGGTCTGAATCTCTTTATTTAATCCACCCATAAGACGTGCAAGCATAGCTTCTCTATCCGCAACAATACCACATCTAATCGTGCCAGTTTGTAATTCTTGATAATATTCTTCTATAGAATTTTTTTCCTTGTCTTAAACACTACAATTTTTGAAGTAATTCAGGTTGATAATATGGTGGAACCCAACGAGTGTGCATAGCAGTTTCAAAGCAGCCCAAGTAGTAGGGATATTATCATGATATAATCTACAATGTTCAGACCACCAAACAGAAGCAGAACTAGTGAATTCACAAACAACAGCAGCAACACGTCTATCCTCAGGATATTGTAAGCATGTGAAAGGTTGTTCAGTTTCTAACTCCCAAGTAGGATATACATCAGGAATGTATCTACCCTCAAATGATGGAATATTCAACTTCATCTTAGGAATATGGTCATAATCTCGTACCTGAGGTGGCGCTGCAGCCCTACCGTTGCGATTATATGCATGAGGTCGACCTGGTGCTGGTGGTTGCACGTAATTCTGATTTTGATCAACCTCATCCTCATAATAGTCCTCCACCTCTGCAGTAGCAAGAGGAGCTACAGAAGCATCAATAGTAGTAGAAGCGACACCGGAAGTTTGTCCTGGCTCAAGGGGAACACGGCCCGCTTGACGGAGGGCTGTTTCGCAACGTGGAGGTGGTTGTTGTTGCAATGGTGTAGCAGATGCAGGTGGTGGTTGTGGAAGACGCGCGAGTATTTCATCGAACTAGGCGTCCAACTTGGTGTCAGTTTTCTTCTCACCGTCATCAATCCTCTCTAGTGCCTTTCCAAAACTGGACATCATGTCTTCCACCTGTTGACTCAACATTTGCTGAAATTTATCATGAATCTCCTTCTTCGTCATGTTCTCCCAGTCAATCTCATCGGCTTGTGGTCCTGCCATGGTTAGCAACAATAGAAACACAAAAGAATATGATCCTACCGACTACTAGAAAGTGGCGAGGTGTCAAAAATCCGTCAAACAAATCCCAAATTCTTGCCAGTTCTTACACAGCAGCAGGTGGTGATCGGCAACTGTTGTAGTCAAAACTCTCAAAGCTTGGACAAAGCAATTACCAGGTGGTGTCAATCAATTCAGAGATGCAAAGTTGAATAAACGCTCAACGACGGTACTGTGCTGGTCCTAGGCTAGACCGTACTAGAGACGCAAGCCTAGAACACTAACAAAATCATGGTGCGACACATAAACAAGGGAAAAGCACACTCTGAATTTTTTTCTCGCTCTTGTTTTTGCGCTCCTCTTTTTTTGCGAAAAATCACTATAATGGTGAGGGTCTCAAAACTCATCCCAACTCAAAATAACAGGATAGACACGAAAAAAAATTGACTATTTTTTTTTTCAGAAATCCGGGCAGCGACGACAAAAAAGTGCGATAAAAAATCAGTATGATGCCACGTGTCTCAAAAGACTCAGAAATGCCTAAAAACAGGATAGGGAAAACATATTTTTACCTGCTAAAATTTTGGTCTAAAAACTACCCGGGGGTCTCTAGACTTTTTTTTTTCTAAACCTACTCAGGCAAGGAAACACGAGGCGAAAAATAGATGGATCTCGAAAACAAACCTAATATAAAACAAACCTAACAGATGGAGCTCTAATACCACTTGATAGAGGCAAAGGTGTCCCGTCTTTCGATGAGATGTTGGTTATCGTTTTTGGCGGACAGTGATACGCGTCGGTGCTATACAAACGGTTTTTAACCCCTTTCCGCGACGGCGTTCGGAACCGTCACCTAGTGAGTGACTGCGATAGGGGGGTCCTTCCCACACGACCCAGAAACTGTCGGGGATATGCCCTCCTGGCACACACGCTCAGGAAAATGAGGTCGTGTGCGACAGGTGAGCGACCAAATACGGTTATATGTATAGTAGTGCTAAAAAATTACAATTATAGAGGCGAAATCGTTTCCTGTCGTAAGTACATCCCACACAGTCAGTCCCCGCTTGTCACACCCTGATTTTCATGCCACAACACTTAAGCTAATAAATCATGATAAAATGTGGGTTGAGAAAAAGTTTTGAGTGTTTTGGTCTTTGCTTGATTTGATTTTCGTGTGTTGGTTGCAAGTGCTCTAAAAATCAAATAAATCCTCCAACTCCTATACTCCTTCTCCTTGATCCAAAACTTTGCCCAATGATCATGCCATGTGTATAGGACATAATAGTATTTTCTTACAAAAATATTTTGGCTAAAAACTATTTTCTAAAATAGCTTTTCCAAAATCCCCTGAATTGAGACTTGAACTACAAGTACTTAATTAAGGATGTGAAAAATCTTTCAAAAATTATATTTGAATCCTATTAGATATAGGAATCCCAAAAACAACAAAAATATTATTTTCAAAGTTATTTTTCTATTTTATTTAAAGGCTTTCTCTTAAGACCAGAAATGGTCTTTAATAGGTTAAAATTATTTTAATGTTTAAAAAATATTTGAGGAACTTGAGGGGAGATCAGTGGACATATATTGTCCATATATATGAGTTTCAACACATGGTCATGTTCAAAATATTGGACAAAACCGTCCAAAACAATTTCTGCTCATTTCAAGAATTTGAGATATATCTATAGGAAATAATTTGAAATAAATCCTAGAAAATTCTAGCAAGTCACAGATTCATCATGTGATGATCTTGAAAAGTTTCTCCTCAGTCATAGTCTTTTTGGTTCACAAAAGAGCCCCAAAACCCTTTCTGTCCAAAACCAAACTTGGACAGCTTTACATTGTCAACTTTCTTCTTTTTCTCTGAAACTTTGTGGACATGCTCTAACCTCTAAATGATGACACTACACCAAGTGGTGCACCATGGAGAAGAGTTTAGCTTATCTAGATCTAAGAAAGTCCATTTTTGTTAATTTCTAGGGTTTACAAAAGTTGCATTGGCCACTTCCTCCATTTGTTCTAAAAATTTGTGGGAACTACTAATTTGTGATGCCACTCACTCGTGTTAAGTCTCAAGGCAAGTTGAGAAAATTAGCTAGCCCAAACCACCATAAAACACCTTCTGGCAGAATTTCAAAATGCATGTTTGAACCCCTTCCACTAATCTCCATGACCTAAAACTTTTCCCACAACCTCATCTGGTCCTCCTCTACCTCCTGCGTGCTTTGCTGCCCAAGTAGCAATGGTTAAGGGGGGAAGAGACCCATTTTTACTCTTTGGATAGCAGCATTTCCCCTCTCTCTCTCCACCTCAACTCTCTTCCAAAGAGCACACAAGGAATCCAATGCAACTTTACCATTGTTTACTCCCCCACTGGAGCTTCCAGACACAAGTGGACGCGCGGGTGCGCGCAAAAGCCATGGATGCCGGCCAAATATGCGCTCTAGAGCGTGAGGCAGAGCAGGTGACCGTTGACTCCGTGTCCCCCGATCACCTCGAGCCTTCCCCTCGCTCCAGTCGAGGTGCCTTGATGTCCGTAACACGACAGCCGTGCAGGCCCCCTTCTCTTCCCCACTCTCTCAACCCTTGCTGCCCATGCCCGACGCCGCCCGCCTCGGCCAATGGGCGCACGTGCTCAGGTCCCTCCTGGAGCACGCCCCGCTCCCCCTTTTCTTCTCCCCCGACCTGGTCCACGCCCACGAACGCCCAGGACATGGCCTAGGGTGCCAATTCGGCCCCTGGCATCGCCTAGGCCGAGGCCGTGGTCGCCGTCCACGATGAGTCGTGGCCTCGCCATATAAGGCCACCCTGACCTCCCTCTGGATCCCCTTTGCTCTCTCTCTCTCCCGTGCACCCCCTGGACCGACCCACTCCCCTCCTCGTGCCCTCCATAGCCCTTCATGGCCGGAGAACCGCCGCCGGCCCCTGGCTAAATTCGGGCTATGCCGAGCCTCTCTTCTCTCCCTAGCCACTCCAGTGCCCTCAAACGACCACCTCGAGGCCCTCCATCGCCGTTGTTCATCCCCGGGAACGCCGAGCGCTCGTGGCCAAAGATGGTCGACGGCCTCCTCCGCGGCCGTCCAAGTCGTCGCCGCTACGGCCCTCGGCGTGCGTAAAGCACCTAGGTGGATGGGGCGCGACCTCCTGAGCTCATCCATAGCCAGAGCGTCACCGGAGGTGCCCCGTAGTGCCGACAGTCATCGTCGGGGCTCTCTGCTCCCTCGGCCAGGCGAGCGCGCGGGAGGAAGATGAAGACGAAGGCCCGACAGGCGGGCCTCGCTCGTTAGTGGCCCAGCCTCCAGGCCACGCTGGCAAGTGGAGACGGCTTCGATGGTAACCGCCTCCCCGATGCGAAGACATATTTCAGGAAAGCCGCCTCCGACGTGGCCCTGCGCACGTGCTGCCGAGCCGCTTGGCCGACCCAGTGGCGCCCTGCCGCTAAACCTCGCTCAGTGCACGCTGCCGCCGCCCAGATCCGGCCCATTGCGGTGAAACCTTTGTCTTTTTCTTTTCAGTGAACTTCAAAAATCCATAAACAATTCGAATTAACTCAAAACTTGATGATTCAAATTTCTACTAGTTCATAAATTCATTCTCTATGGTGCAACTTGCACATTTTTCCAGATACTCTTTCTTCAACAATAATTATCGAATCCCATTTTTTTCATTTCTGTGATAAACTTTAGAAAATCACAAAGAGCTCAAATTTGATCCAAATTCCATGATTCAAATTCTTACATACTTATAAGTTCAAAACTTAGTTTCTGAACATTTTTTCCCAATACTTTATATGCCACAAGAAATATTGGTCCATTTCTCCATATATTGCCAAACTTTGCAAATTCATAGGAAAATCACTTGAACTCCAAATCTAGTGAAACCAAATCCTAGATGCTTCTAAATTCATCCTTTGTTAAATGGGTTCGTCTGCTCATTTTTCAAAATAAAGTTTCTGTACACTTCTTGCAAATCCATAAATCTCTTGTTTTCATCATATTGAAATGTTCAAAAATATCCACTGACCCAATTCCAATGAAACCACTCTGGTTCTTTTTCGTATAACCAGAGATGTCCTAGAAAAATTAAATTAATATTTTAGAGCACTTTTATTTTCTACCTTGTTGTGTTGCTTACTATGATTGTTTCCGACGTTAGTTGACGAAGTAGACGAAATACTCGGAGATGGACCAGAAGATTTGAAGACCCTGATGAACTAGGCAAGCAGCTCTTTGACCATGATGAACCCTTTTTTTATCATAATAGCATTTCTTTCCGTTATTGTTGAATGCATGATATCTTGAATGGCAACCTTGCTAGGCTTGCCTCTGTTGCATACCCCGTTGATACTTACTATATCCTTGTTTAGAGTTGTGTTGATGGGTTGTAGAAATATGCTATAGTAGTTGGCTACGCAAAATGGGTCAGGGTTATGCATGGAAAGAAACAAGTGTGGTTTGACATACTCGCTAATAGCCCAAGTGGGTGCCACTAATGCCCTTGGGAGATGATGATGAACTAGGTCACTGCTTGGTGGAGAAGTAGTGTACCGAGGCTTGATGAAGGTGTTGTTTACAGAGATGGATTAGATTTAAGATTGTCTACCGTCCCAACCAAACATGTACAACCACACTACCCCTTATGGGATGGGGCATTATTAATTACCTAGTTCGTGCTAGTATGGATGCCTGCATTACTAGTGACGGGACTGGCGTGGTCACTCTCTGGACGGGGTCGTGCTTGGATAGGCGGCCATGATTGTTTTCACAGGGCATCGGACACACTGTTGGTACCCCCGTGCTCACGTTATGTGATAGATATGGGAGCGTGGCTCCACTGAACTAAAACATGACTGTGGGATGGGGGCTGTTGCCAATAGAGTGGACTCTATGTTAGTCACGGCTAGGGAAAGGTAGTGATCGGGTGCTTACCCCGGGTACTTGAGGTACAGTGGGTCGTGGATGACATGAAAGCTTCCCACATCTTGTGGGTAAAGTGTGCAACCTCTGCAGAGTGTCAAACTATTCGAATAGCCGTGTCCACGGTCAAGGACAATTGGGTGGTGCTGCTTAGACTATGTCCATATGTTTCTGACAAACAACACAGTTTGGTAAATATGTTTAATGTGATTCATGAGAAAGTCACGATGAGCTTGAACATGAGTAGTTCACAACTCTTTTTTGATGTTGATGTCTGTAACCTCCTAATACTTGTTGCAGACGCATTCATGTCCTTGATAAATGTTGATCCTACTTGCATGAGCAAAACTAGATTTCTGCTAAAATGCCAATTTAGTAGTAGAGCCTTGCATAATTATTCTGTTATCACTCTTGGGTTGCTTGCAAGTACATTCAAAGTACTCATTGGCTTGCCATTGGTTATTTATTGGCCAGGCATGAAAGAACAGGATAAAATGAAGAGTACCTTGGTGAGGAACATGCGATCTAGGACGCTTCCCAGTCAGAATGCCTGTAGGGTTAAGGCGGATGGCATGGGTCCAAGTTGTCTCGAAGGTTTCCGCTGTGATGATATACTCAAGACTTGACCATAATGGTCCTACTTGTGTAAGACGATATGTATGGATGTAAGAATCTTGTTATTTAGCTTCTGTGTGTTCAGTGAGCATTGATCTCTGGGATCACTATATACGTGCATTCGGTTATCACAACTTATGAGTCGGGGTCCCCACAGAGCTGGTATCAGAGCCATCCTGACTGTAGGAAGCCTTAGTTAGCATGGTCGTTAGTTAGGGTAAAACTATTTCCAAAACTATCACTAATTTTCAAAACTATCTATACTTCTCTTCCCTTCTCAGTTTTTTGAAAACTAAGATATACTTTCCTTATTGATCTCTTCCCCTTCAAAATTTTAAATGGTCGCTAGAATCCTTATGCCCCTGACCACGGGATTCCTTGTAATCCTCATGGATAATATAGAAGGAAGATGCCTTGCCAGACACTCACCCACCTCTTCTGAACACAAGATTGGCAACACCACAGCAAGACGATGCCAATAAGCTATGCCCTCAATGACTGAGGACATGAAGACCCAGAGGATGGTGACACCTTTGAATTTGCCTAGGATGATGTAACCTTGTCCTATGATGATCAGGGCATAGGATATGCAAGATCATGATATACATCGCTAGTAGAGCAACCCTGTCCTTATCATTGTTGTGTCAGAAACCACCGGTGGACGAGAACTTTGCCATTTGGTCCGCCTCACTATAGTGAGCAGGAAAATGGTTCTCTTCATCCCCCGCTCTTGGTGTTGATGTTCTCATCAACATAACCGGCTTGTTGGACCTCTACTATGCCTTGTTAATGTCATTGCATAAAGGATTGCTTACTTGGAACCCTTGATGCCTTAGGAGGCAAAAGGGATCGTCATTATTAAGAAGACAACAGAAGACTGAGTCAATGCCAGCTACAAGGAATCACCTTCACCCCGTCAACTCGTCAGGCGAGAAGTTGTTGAAGATTCTTCAGGACCAACCTAGATCATTTCATCGAACAACTATAGGAGACGTAGCGACACCTGAGGAAAACCCAGAAGACTGCACGAGACACGAAGCAAGCACGACTACTGAGTCCGAGAACCCCTAGGGTAGGATGAGTCGTGTACCCCTGTGCGCAGTCGAGTCTGTGCGATGGTTCGAATGGAACCATGTTCTGTGTTGTTTGTTTCTATTTGTTTGTGTTTTGATATAGGTCGCACTTTTGCCCTAGGCAACAAGTACGCGACTATATCACCTTCCTTACCTTGCTTCTTTTGTTTGGCCCTTTTTGCACATGTTTGTTTGCACTTGCACTATAGAACCCCCTTTAGGCATTCCCCTCCTCTATGCTACTTTTCCCTCTCATCTCTCTCCTCAACTGAAGACCGGCAAGACAAGATACACCAAGGATTCTACCTCGGCAACCAACTGGCAATGAAGACTTTTGCTACTGCCTCCTCGACCAAGTGCAACCCCGTAGGGTTATGTTTAACCCTCCAGACTAGAAACCCATCCCTAGACCCTTCGAAACTTCAAGAGATACCCCAGCTCGAATTCTTAACCATGTGCTTAACCCACATAATTGCAGGAGAACCAGTTGAGCCCCAACAACCTTTGCTTAGTACAGGGTTTATTAGGGAACTAGTGGACATAGTGAACTAGCACATTACGATCCTCATATAGCACCAGAACTGACGATGCCATAGGGAAGACCAATTTTAGGATATAGGAATAGAGGACAAATGAGTTGACGAGTTTATATTAGTGACCTTGAGGAATTATCTGAGACACTTTGGGGGATTATGAGGCTTCCATGTTGGTAGATGAACTTGGTGGGATCATGTTGATAGAGTAGCATAACTTTCATTACCCCAGGAGTAAATTGGATTTTTGTAAGACAATTATGATCGCACGATGAAATTCTTGGAGGTATGAGGATTTGACTTAGCCAGGGGATAATTGACATTAGATAATGACTTGGGGGAAACACGTGGGAATTTCTGTGGGAAAACTTTGTTTTTGCCACTCTAGCTTTTACCAACTTTGCTTATGCCACTCTAGAATTTGACATATCACTTTTGCCATTCTTAGCTTTTGACAATTATCACAATTTCCATTCCGTGGCAAAATCAATAGCTTTTTATTTCACTTTTTTCACCCTTAGATTTTGACAATGTATCATAATTGCCACTCTAAATTTTTTGCTTTTGCCATGGAATGGCAATTGTAAAAATTGTCAAAAGCTGAGAGTGGCAAAAGTGATATGTCAAATTCTAGAGTGGCATAAGCAAAATGGGCAAAAGCTAGAGTGGCAAAAACAAAGTTTTCCCAATTTCCGTTGGACATGAGATTTGGATTTAAATAGGTGATCCTATTGGAGTATAGATGATGAGTAAGTATACATGGTTCGGAGTAAATTGGATTTAGAATAATAATCTCGGTCATGATACCATGTTTCTCGGTGGACAATAAGCTAAGAGATTAGATTAATTGTCGGAGTTGATTTAGGGAACTATATAAGCCTGACCTTGGAGTTACCTGACCATGATAATGGGAATTGATGGGCTGACTATAGTAAGGACAACCCTTTCAAGTGGGGATTATAGGGACTTTAGGAGATCATGTGGAAAACCATAGACATTGGATTTGTTGAATTAATGGATTATGTAGTGATTAATGGAAGTTCATGGGATGTTGGAGTTGATTCATAGGAAGGAAACAAGATTTTGGAGTGGCTTACGACGTGTTTCCTTAGGATAGAGATGCATTATCTTGGACCTTGGAAGAATGGGCTGAGCACTTGGATTGTGATGTTTAATTCAAGTTTGGCGGTTGTATGTTCTACCCATGGATCTTTACATGAGGTTAGCCATACACATGAGTTTGGCGATAGTTGACATGTATGATTTAGTTAGACCTCCTCTTAGCAGTCATGAGGACATGAATAGCATGAGTGGCAATTGGAGTTGACTTATACGAGATGATTCTTTCGATAATATGATGTGATTTGTTTGAAGGACTAGATAGAGAAATTGGCATCTCAGAAACTGTGCTTAAGGATAAGATGATAAACGTTCACCCACACACTAGAATCCTGGAAAACCTTAAGCCCTACCAAGCCACAACATGATCGGATCATGACCATGGGCCTTGACTCTAGGTCAAGAAGACCGTGGCCAATACACAACCGTGACCACCACCAATACCCCAGCCTACTTTATGTACCTCGTGAACAAAGTCTTCATGGAGTACTTGGACAAGTTGGTTGTCATCTTTATTTGGTGACCTACTTGTCTACCCGAAGGCGGAAGAAGAACCATTCAGCTGGTGAAGGAACATCTGAAGATCGCCATGTCAAGGAGGAAGAACTAAACCAACCACCATCGTCAAGAAGTAAACTTCCGCGTCGAAGACCATGTGTACCTACGGGTCACTCCTCTCAAAGGAACCAAGCATTTCCATGTCAAAGGGAAGCTCACACCAAGATTTATCGGCCCCCTCCAAGATCACTGCAAGACCAAGAGTATACGGCTACCAGCTAGAGTTACCACCTGAGTTACCCACTGTTCACAACGTTTTCCCACACAACACAACTTTAGGAGTGTTTCCAACTTCCTAACTAGCCCGACCTCGACTAGGACATCGATCACCGAGCCATCGACCCCCGGCCCAACCTGACTTGTGCAAGAGACCCCTTAACAACCTGGATCAAGCAGAACGTCATACACGAAGCCACATCATCAAGTACTTCAAGGGTTAATGGAGCACCACTCAGAAGCAGAAGCAGTATGAGGACGTGAAGACTACCCCGGATCCAAGTTTTCGTATTCCTTTCCACGCCTAGTTTGGGAATCTCGGGGACGAGATTCTTGTAAGGGGAGCAGGCTTGTCACACCCTGATTTTCATGCCACAACATTTAAGCTAATAAATCATGATAAAATGTGGTTTGACAAAAACTTTTGAGTGTTCTGGTCTTTACTTGATTTCATTTTCGTGTGTTGGTTGCAAGTGCTCTAAAAATTAAATTAATCCTCCAACTCTTATACTCCTCTCCTTGATCCAAAACTTTGCCCAATGATCATGCCATGTGTATAGGACAGAATAGTATTTTCTTACAAAAATATTTTGGCTAAAAACTATTTTCTAAAATAGCTTTTCCAAAATCCCCTGAATTGAGACTTGAACTACAAGTACTTAATTAAGGGTGTGAAAAGTCTTTCAAAAATTATATTTGAATCCTATTAGATATAGGAATCCCAAAAACAACAAAAATATTATTTTCAAAGTTATTTTTCTATTTTATTTAAAGGATTTTTCGTAAGGCCAAAAATGGTCTGTAATAGGTTAAAATTATTTTAATGTTTCAAAAATATTTGAGAAAATTTAGGGGAGATCAGTGGACATATATTGTCCATGTATATGGGTTTCAACACATGGTCATGTTCAAAATATTGGACAAAACCCTCCAAAACAATTTCTGCTCATTTCAAGAATTTGAGATATTTCTATAGGAAATATTTTAAAATAAATCCTAGAAAATTCTAGCAATTCACAGATTCATCATGTGATGATCTTGAAAAGTTTCACCACAGTCAAAATCTTTTTGGTTCACAAAAGTGCCCAAAAAACCTTTTTGCCCAAAACCAAACTTGCACAACTTTACATTGTCAACTTTCTTCTTCTGCTCTGGGACTTTGTGGACATGCTCTAACCTCTAAATGATGACACTACACCAAGTGGTGCACCAAGGAGAAGAGTTTAGCTTAGATAGATCTAAGCAAGTCCATTTTTGTTAATTTCTAGGGTTTACAAAAGTTGCATTGGCCACTTCCTCCATTTTATCTAAAAAATTGTGGGCCCTACTAATTTGTGATGCCACTCACTCCTGTTAAGTCTCAAGGCAAGTTGAGAAAATTAGCTAGCCCAAACCACCATGAAACACCTTCTCGCAGAATTTCAAGATGCATGTTTCAACCCCTTCCACTAATCTCCATGAGCTGAAACTTTTCCCACAACCTCATCTTGTCCTCCTCTACCTCCTGCGTGCTTTGCTGCCTAAGCAGCAATGGTTAAGGGGGCAGAGACCCATTTTTCCTCTTTGGACAGTAGAATTTCCCCTCTCTCTCCACCTCCACTCTCTTCCAAAGAGCACACAAGGCATCCAATGCCACTTTACTATTGTTTACTCCCCCCGCAGCTCCCAGACACAAGTGGACGCGTGGGTGCGCGCAAAAGCCATGGATGCTGGCCAAAGACGCGCTCTGGAGCGCGAGGCAGAGCAGGCGACCGTTGACGCCGCGTCCCCCGACCACCTTGAGCCTCCCCCTCGCGCCAGTCGAGGTGCCTCGACGTCCGCAACACGACAGCCGTGCAGGCCCCCTTCTCTTCCCCACTCTCTCACCCCCTGCTGCCCGTGCCCAACGCCGCCCGGCTCGGCCAGTGGGCGCACGAGCCCGGGTCCCTCCTGGAGCACGCCCCGCTCCCGCTTTTCTTCTCCCCCGACCTGGTCCACTCCCACAAACGCCCAGGACATGGCCTAGGGTGCAATTCGGCCCCTGGCATTGCCTAGGCCGCAGCCGTGGTCGCCATCCATGGTGGGCCGTGCCCTCTCCATATAAGGCCACCCCTGACCTCCCTCTAGATCCTCTTTGCTCTCTCTCTCTCTCTCCCGTGCACCCCCTGGACCGACCCACCCCCCTCCTCGTGCCCTCCATAGCCCTTCATGGCCGGAGAACCGCCGCAAGCCCCTGGCTAAATTCGGGCTATCCCGAGCCTGTCTTATCTCCCTAGCCACTCCAGTTCCCTCAAACCACCTCCTCGAGGCCCTCCATCACCGTCGTTCATCCCCGGGAACGCCGAGCGCTCATGGCCAAAGATGGCCGACGGCCTCCTCCGCGGCCGTCCAAGCCGTCACCGCTACGGCCCTCCTCGGTGTGCGTAAAGCACCTAGGTGGATGCGGCACGGTCTCCTGATCTCATCCATTGCCAGAGCGTCGCCGGAGTTGCCCCGTAGCGCCGGCAGTCATCGTTGGGGCTCTCTGCTCCCTCGGCTAGGCAAGTGCGTGGGAGGAAGACGAAGACGAAGGCCCGGCAGGCGGCCCCCGGTCGTTAGTGGTCCAGCCTCCAGGCCACGCTGGCCAGTGAAGACGGCTTCGACGGTAACCGCCTCCCCGGCGTGAAGACATATTTCAGGAAAGCCGCCTCCGACGTGGCCCCTGCGCACGTGCTGCCGAGCCGCTGGGCCGACCCAGTGGCGCCCTGCCGCTAAACCTCGCTCAGTGCGCGTTGCCGCCGCCCAGATCCGGCCCATTGCGGTAAATCCTTTGTCTTTTTCTTTTTCAGTGAACTTCAGAAATCCATAAACAATTCGAATTAACTCCAAACTTGATGATTCAAATTTCTACTAGTTCAAAAATTCATTCTCTATCACATGGTGCAACTTGCACATTTTTTCAGATATTCTTTCTTCACAAATAATTATCAAAACCCATTTTTTCCATTTCTGTGATAAACTTTGGAAAATCACAGAGAACTCAAATTTGATCCAAATTCTTAGATACTTATAAGTTCAAATCTTAGTTTCTGAACATTTTCCCCAATACTTTATATGCCACAAGAAATATTGGTCCATTTCTCCATATATTGCCCAACTTTGCAAATTCATAGGAAAATCATTTGAACTCCAAATCTAGTGAAACCAAACCCTAGATTCTTGTAAATTCATCCTTTGTTAAATGGGTGCTTCTGCTCATTTTTCAAAATAAAGTTTCTGTACACTTCTTGCAAATCCATAAATCTCTTGATTTCATCGTATTGAAATGTTCAAAATATCCACTGACCCAATTCCAATGAAACCAAATAACCAGAGATGTCCTAGAAAAGTCAAATTAATATTTTTAGAGCACTTTTATTTTTCTGCCTTGTTGTGTTGCTTACTATGATTGTTTCCGACGTTAGTTGACAAAGTAGACGAAATACTCAGAGATGGACCAGAAGATTTGAAGATCCTGATGAACTAGGCAAACAGCTCTTTGACCATGATGAACCCTTTTTTACCATAATAGCATTTCTTTCTGTTATTTTTGAATGCATGATATCTTGAATGGCAACCTTGCTAGGCTTGCCTCCATTGCATACCTTGTTGATACTTGCATTATTCATGACTCTATCCTTGTTTAGAGTTGTGTTGATGGGTTTTAGAAATATGCTATAGTAGTTGGCTATGCAAAATGGGTCAGGGTTATGCATGGAAAAAAACTAGTGTGGTTTGACATACTTGCTAATAGCCCAAGTGGGTGCAACTAATGCCCTTGGGAGATGATGATGAACTAGGTCACTACTTGGTGGAGAAGTAGTGTACCGAGGCTTGATGAAGGTGTTGTTTACAGAGATGGATTAGATTTAAGATTGTCTACCATCCCAACCAAACATGTAAAAACACACTACCCCTTATGGGACGGGGCATTATTGATTACCTAGTTCTTGCTAGCATGGATGCCCGCATTACTAGTGAAGGGACTGGCGTTGTCACTCTCGGGACGAGGTCGTGCTTGGATAGGCGGCCATGAATGTTTTCACAGGGCACCGGACACACCGTTGGTACCCCCGTGCTCACGTTATGTGATAGAGATGGGAGCGTGGCTCCACTGAACTAAAACATGACTGTGGGACGGGGGCTGTTGCCAATCGAGTGGACAATATGTTAGTCACGACTAGGGAAAGGTAGTGATCGGACGCTTACCCCGGGTACTTGAGGTACAGCGGGTCGTGGATGACACGAAAGCTTCCCGAATCTTGTGGGTAAAGTGTGCAACCTCTACAGAGTGTCAAACTATTCGAATAGCCGTGTCCATGGTCAATGACAGTTGGGTGGTGCTGCTTAGACTATGTCCATATGTTTCTGACAAACAACACGGTCTTGTAAATATGTTGATGTGATTCGTGAGAAAGTCACGTTGAGCTTGAGCATGAGTTTTTCACAACTCTTTTTCGATGTTGATGTCTGTAACCTCCTGATACTTGTTGCAGGCACTTTCATCTCCTTGATAAATGTTGATCATACTTGCATGAGCAAAACTAGCTTTCCGCAAAAATGCCAATTTAGCAGTAGATCCTTGCATAATTATTCTGTTATCACTCTTGGGTTGCTTGAGAGTACATTCAAAGTACTCATTGGCTTGCCACTAGTTATTTTATTGGCCAGGACGCTTCCCAGTCAGAATGCCTGTAGGGTTAAGGCGGATGGCTTGGGTCCAAGTTGTCTTGAAGGTTTCCTCTGCGATGATATACTCAAGACTTGACCATGATGGTCCTACTTGTGTAAGACGGTATGTATGGATGTCAGACTCTTGTTATTGAGCTTCTATGTGTTCAGTGAGCATTGTTCTCTGGGATCACTATACACATGCATTCGGTGATCACGACTTATAAGTCGGGGTCCCCACACCGCTAAACGTTTCCGTTCGTATATACATCCCACACAGTCACTCCAAGGAAAATGTTTGTGCAAGGTGGCGTAACGCAAACAGTTTTAAGAGAATGTCGTGTGTGATTGTTCATTGATCCAACACGGTTTATTCTTATAAACTGTGTGCGTTGCCTGAGGTCATCGCCCATGGTGTTTTCTCAATAACCGTTTGCAATAGGAAAACCCAATTAGCAGGCTAATTGCCCTATTATTAATAATCCATTTACTAATCTAATTGACATTCATATTAAGGACATAATATATTTCATTTCCATATTAAGGAAGCAGGATTTCATAATTGAAATACATCTAAGTACAACATGATATAGCTTCAGCAGTCAGCTACCCCATTACACAACTGCACCAGCACCAAGTTTCACATGCAACATCTAGAACCTTTCGAAATTAGCATCATAGACGGTACATAGACACATGCATCTCATCTGGAAAACTGCTGAAGCGGAAAGCGAATATTGAGCCTTTAGTGACTTTGGAGTGACTCTTTGTTGCATGTTGAGGGATAGTTCTATGATCCAATTATGTTATTATTGTTGAGAACTTACACTAGTGAAAGTATGAACCCTAGGCATTGTTTCAACGCATTGCAATACCGTTTACGCTCACTTTTATCACTTGCTACCTTGCTGTTTTTATATCTTCAGATTACAAAAACCTATATCTACCATCGATACTGCACTTGTATCACCATCTCTTCGCCGAACTAGTGCACCTATACAATTTACCATTGTATTGGGTGTGTTGGGGACACAAGAGACTCTTTGTTATGTGGTTGCAGGGTTGTTTGAGAGAAACCATCTTAATCCTACGCCTCCCACGGATTGATAAACCTTAGGTCATCCACTTGAGGGAAATTTGCTACTGTCCTACAAACATCTGCACTTGGAGGCCCAACAACGTCTACAAGAAGAAGGTTGCGTAGTAGACATCATGCACATGCCATCATCTAATATTGTAGCATATAATGCATGCTCTACAAAATTGGAGAATTTCGGCAACACTCACGAATCATTGCTGAAAGAGTCTGAAAGTATTGCGGAGCAATCCCTTCCAGAGGCAGTTGTGGCTGCGTTAAAAAAGAGCTTGGCACAAAACAAGAGGATCAGTGCTCTTTGCCTTGTAGAATATGAAAAAGGGTTGTTTCCTGATCATGTGTTGCAATAAAGGCTAGAGTTTTGCAAGAAGATGAAACTTCATCAATTGATAGAATTGGCGAAAGAACATATGGTTATGCAGTAGTGCATACACCTCCACCTTGTACCGCAACATATTATACACCCCCTACACAATTGCAAAATTTCGGCAACACTAACAATTCATTGCCGAAAGATCCTAAAAGCATTGGGGGGGGGGCAACTGATCTAGAGCGGACTGAAACTGAGAAGGGAGTTAAAGCTTTGCGCGAGAGGGTACAAGTGCTTCGCCAAGAGAGAATTAATAGGTAATTGGCCCAAAGAAAACAAGCCTTGCCAATTTGTATAATCAATAAAAAGAGGGACCATTTAGAACATGAAGGTGCTTCGGTTGAAAAAGCCAAATCAAGTAGTTTATATTCTGAGTCCATTAAATCCAAAGAGGCAAGCATTATTGAGAAAGGGCATGGTAAGCATAGCGAAACGACCATGCTTGATTTTTCTGAAGTTAAGGGAACCTACTTCCTACCATATGAGTTCCGTGCCATAGAAATTGACAAGCCTCAAGGACAAGAACAAGTAGCCGAACAAAATTCGGTTGACAAGGATCTTCAAAGTAACAATGCACAGAATTAAGAAAAGGGTGATGAAAAGGCATTGGGGAGCCATCCAAAGACGGAGAAAAGTATTATTGAAGTGATACAACCATCATACTCTCCCAATATATTTGAAGAGGTATGTTTAGCATGTAATTTACCTATTTTCAGATTTGGTCAGAACTTTCTTGTTGATGCATCTATTAGAAAAATCCTCATAAGTAATTTCGAAATACAAATGAAGAAGGGTAATTTACTTGTTAGCAATAAAATTGTTATAGAATATATCAGTCAACCAATTGTGCCACTTATAAAGACCGATAATGCCTTATTGTTGCAGCCAAAGCTTCCCCCGTTGCTGTATCTAAAGTTCATATCTATTTGGGTAGCTTTGCTTATTTCGTACTTGCCCTGTACTTGGTCTCAATTGAGACATGTATGTTCTAACTATTTTTGTTTTAGAAATTTAAAGCCAAGGTTAAATTCTGTTGAGAAAACCGATCCTAGTATAATATCTTACCCAAAGACATCGGAGATAGATTGCAAAACACAATGCATAGCCGAATGGCGTAATGCAAAATGTGAACCATTCATTTGCATAATTCCAAAGCCGTTCCCATAGCAAGATCGGCTAGAAAATAAAAGGTTTACCTTCAATTCAAGCATGTGTGATCAAATATTTGATTTGTTGCTGAAAAATAATTACATAGGAATTCTTGATCACCATGTCAAGCCATCAATTTAAGGACGAATGTATTGAAAGTTGCATGATTCGTTCAAGCATAGTTTTGAGGATTGCAATATGTTTTGTCAAATAGTTAAATCGGCCATTGATAAAGGACAATTGAAATTTGTTGAGGCACCAAGAGATGACCAGTCTATTCCGATTCCCGATGGCAGAAAGTTTTTGCATCGGCTGCTTCAAGCCGATCCATTTAAAGAGAAGGTAAAAACTGCATGTGATGGGATTAAGCTTTCAAATAAAGAAGTTGTTGAAGAGCATAATGAACATAATCTTGAGGGTCAGAATTCCATCGAAGCTACAATGGAGACGCCAAGGACTAGGGGGCAGCAAGCAAATCCAACGATCGATGAAAGCAAACAAAAGAAAACAAAGGCCGAAATAAGCGCAAGTGTAAGAGATCAAAAATCACCTTCGCTGAACTATTGGATAAATATCAAAAGAAGAGTGAAGAGAAGAATGCTTTTCCGCCCAATCATGCAAAGAAACCAAGATCACCCCCAAGGCACAAATATCAGGATCGGTATTGGCAAAGTGAGAATTTTAATGCAACATATTCATATCCTTATTTTTGGCCGCCAATGCCAATGTCGTGGATGCCTCCCTATGCTCATATAGATCCATATCCATCATGGGACAGGTATGATACAAGGGCACATTCTCCATCTTATTTTAGACCATCTCACCAATATTATGCAGCTCCAAGAAGATCAACATTTGAACAATCACATGTTAAAGACCGTTTCAATCATAAGGAATCGGTCCAGAGCTCAAGGAAGAAGAAAGAGGTGGTCAAGCAAGTTTACCGTGTTAAGAGAGATGGTCGTAACAGTGCAACTTCAGATTTGATCTCAAATGAAAAAGAGCCAATTAAAGTGTTGACATTGGCTACTAAAGTCAATGAGACAAAGTGCATAAAGCCAAAAAGGAATTGCCATTGGTCAAAACAGAATCACAGCCGAGATGCCCACTCGGCTTAACGTATTGGCAAAAGAAGGAATTAAAAAATCTTAGTGCACAAGAGCTGAGGCAGAAGAAAATGGCATGGGTTCCCAAGAGGATCATTCATAACAAAAATGATGTGCATGCTTATATCACAACAAGTACAATAAAAGTGAAGAAAGAGAAGAATGGAAGCAATAAACAATTAAGCCGAAGGTGTGCATCACAACATCAAAATCTTCGGTTAGCACATCATCCATTTTCTTCAACAATGTCATTGATGCATTTTCCATGGAATTGATCCACAGGTATGATCAGTTACTCTCCATGGACTTATTTTGATCCATGGATGCAACATAATTTTCTATATCATGACAGGGTATTACCAAATCACTATACATTTGGTTAGTTACATTATTGTTGCTAGTACAAAGGGGCCGAAATATTTTATTGCTATTTCATTTGTTTATTTTGGCTATACATACTTTGGTGGGTGAATTCTAGATGGACCTTGTGGTAATGGCCGATATTTATCTATCGCCCTAAGAATATATCTAAGAATGGCCGGTGTGGTATTCTAACATCGTCCTTAGTTTGAGTAGAGATTGAGATAAGTGCTTGCATAGAAATCTGTCAAATTGATGCCATTGAAGATATTATGCATAGACCAATTCACCAAAACTGCAAAGTGGACTTACGTTTTGATTGGGTGTGCTTTGGCTTATTAGTTTTCAGAATTTATGTAAAGCCAAATCATGGTTGATTTTATTATTGAGCATCATATTGACATCATGCATAATACTGATTTTAGCTTTATTTCTCTAGTACCATGGTGATTATATATTGATGGTTAAATTTGTAGCAATGGCCATGGTGTTGGTGTTGTTTATATATCTCCTCATGGTGCTGTTTTTGAAGCCTCATGCCGTTTGGAGTATTTTTGCACAAATAATCAGGCCGAATATGAAGCATTGTTATTCGGTTTCGAGATGGTGTTTGCCATAGGTGCTAGACATATTTAGGCTTTTGGTGATTCGTTATTAGTAGTGCGACAAATATCCAAAAGTCTTTCGATGTTTTGATGAATCACTTTTAGTTTATCTTGAGGTATGTCTAGATGTAAAATTTACCTTGGGTTGTTTTAATATTCGTCATATATCTACACATGGAAATTGGAGAGAGTTAGCACAGCAAGCATCCGGCTACCATGTTGGTCATTGTGTATTGCACATCTATCAATAGTCGATGCTTATTCTTGCCAACATAGGTAAGGCCGAATTGGAGCTCACCACCTAAGCCACTAATAAAAATTTTATGCTGGCAAAAGCAAGGATTTGAGAAAGTTCATTGTTGATTATCTGCAAGATCCTAGCAGAAGGGTGGACAATATGGTTGATGGATGGTTTTGACATGCATATCTATGGAACTTTATAGTCGGATTAATGAAGCTGAGAAAGTTTCACCCAAGTTTGCATCAAAATATTCACACAAGCAATGGCCGATATAAAATTATCGTCCTAATAATATGCAAAATGGCCGATGGAGTGTTGACATCGTGCTTAGAGATAAAGCTATGTGCAAGTTATTTTTCGGCACACAAGCTTTGCCGAAAAACAGGGGGGGCATGTGTTGACACCACATTTTGGTACGGTCAAGAACTTATTTAAGATGGCCTCAAATGGAGAAGTAATCTACATGAAAGAGTTCCGTATTATTCATATGAACATCTTTGAAGTTTGGGCCATCGCCGTCCGATTTCATCTCGAAGACCGAAACTATGCTCAAAGTACAAAGATATTATATTCAGAGTACAGTTTGGCTGATTAAGCCCCCAACACGACCTCAAATGGAAAGAGTTTCAACATGAAAGTTGTGCGTATCGTTGAAATGGTTGATTGTGATATAAAAGTCGTCCCAATCCGAGTTCGTATGCAAAAGTTAGATCCATCTGAATGCAGCCCTGTCAGGAGGCAAAAAATGGCGTGCCCCACCAGACACCCTATGAAAGTTGTTCTCCTCGTCGAAACGGTCAAGACTGCTATTGGATTCGTTTCCATCCGAGGTCGTTACCACCTCAAAAAAGACCTGCAAGGTGCAGCTAGTTTTAAACTGGACAATTTTGGAAAGTTCGGACAAAACCAATCCGAATTTGACTAGGGTTTTGGACGTGAATCTAAGGGGTGACGGCCGATTGAACAACACACAATTGATCAAATAATATACTACTTTTTATCTTTTATCTTTTCTCCTTAACCCTAGTTCTTCTTCTTCCTTGTTCTTCGTTCGTTCTTCTTGTTGTAGGGTGGTGAACCTCGAGGCCCTAGGGGCGATCAGGTCGACCTAGGGCAGCCCATAGCCGTCGCGCGTCGAGACGGGGTCCCTTCCGGGCGTGTGGGATTTCGGGTCTACAAAAGCACCCGTCGGATTGCCTGTGTACCGTGCTTCCGGCGGGTCTCCTTCGACGTGAGCTGCGGTGCATCACCCTCGGCGTTGGAGGTACACGGTGACGTGTTCGTCTATGAACACTTCTTCTGGTCCTTGAACACAAACGAAGTACGCGAAGTTGCAGCCATGGCGAACTTTTAATCTAAACAAAACCCAAAGTCTAAATGATGCCCTAAGGGCTATATATATGGAGGAAGAGGGGGGGGGATTTTGTGGCCCTTGGAGGAGGGATCCGAAACAAACCCTAACTCTTGTCTCCCCACACATACGGACTCTAAAAACAGTCTATACTCAAGTATTTCAAAATTACATGGGCCTGGCCCAATAATAAGGTGACGCAGCACCTAGAATAGCCTCTGGGCGAAATTTATGAAGAGGCATCTTGTATATTTCGTCCAAGGCTTGATGCACTCATTATGGTGGCTTCCAAGTCTTGAAATCATCATTTGTAACTCCGTTCTTGTTACCCTTGCGCATGCCATCATCTCCATGCTTGAACTTGCTCCAAGGTTCATCTTTCTTGTCCAAGCTAGTCCCTTCATTTGTAAGCAAAACAAATGTATCCAATTTAGGCAGCATCATATTCTAATGAACATTAGAATCGTTACCAAGAAACGAAAGTACCTGGTAATTCAATTGGCGTGCATGAGCTCTAGTAATTGGTCCACTATGTATAGCAGCAGGGGCTGTGGGTGTAACAATGGTATTGATGTCCTCATCAAGAAGCTCCGAAGGCCATGGTCAAGTGGGTTCCCAGGACTACATCAAGTTCTACTTCATCAAGTACGACTACAACTCCAAGGATTCCCATCAAGTTGATGTGGATCCCAAAGAAGAAGAACTAGAGAGTTCTTGAGGGTGACTCCACCAACGTACTTCACTCATATTCATTTTGGCAAGGACAAGTGCAATCAATTCCATATCTTGCACTAGTTCATGGAGTCACAAACCCTCTTGTTGGTAAGACAAGGGACAAGGTAACCTAATGGTTTCATGGACATCATCATATGTGTGTTTCACTCTATATCTATGGATATCCTTGTATGTTCCTTGTGGGACTAACCCATGTAGGTATCGAAAGTGCAACACTCCAATGGATTGCTCCAAATGATCTATATCAACATTGAGCATCCACATCTTCAACACCTACATGAAGTCGTCATCGAAAAAACCAAAGGCTAATTCATCCCTCTTAGGGGGGACATCACATCTAGGAGGAGCTTTGCTCTAAATAATTGAGCCAAAGCAACTCTAATGATGTGAAAAAATAATGCTTTATGTAAAAGTGGTAACCCCACTTGTGCTTAAACGATGAGTATGACCTACGATCAAACGTTCTCATTTGACTCCTAAGTCAATATACTCATACATAGATGACCTAGTCATCGCCAATTGCTTGATAGATGCTAGAGTGCATGTGCATGTTTTGCCACATGTTTTATTTGCTATTTTATTGTGTGAGCATGTTGATTGCATAATTTTCTTCATTCAAGGACATCCATTTGTTGTTTTGATTGTTTGGTCTTTCTTTTTGCCAAATTGATGGACAAGAATGTCTAAGTACTCCCTCTAGCTATCTATGCCTTTTCTCGTCTCAAACTCTATTCATTCTACATCACAAAGTTTGAATAAGTCACTTTTGGACCCTCCGAGTGAGGAGCACTCGGAGCCACCGATCCATCAAGGACTTAACTTCCAAAACCTCTTAATGATTTTCGGCCAGACCGACTTATCCAATTCGGTCTCACCGAGATCAGTAAGTTGATCTTGGTTTTCATCTCGGTGCCACCGATTAGAACGATTCGGTCACACTGAGTTGCAGCAACTGCTAGCAGTTTTGCATCTCGGTGCCACCGAGACGTTCCACTCGGCGCCATCGACAGCGCATGGGTATATATACCTCGCGTACCCATACGGTTGAAATTACTTCAAACCGCACGAGCTCGCGCCCCAGCACTACCGCCCCCTTGTTCTCTGGCTCATCTTCGTCGTCACCAGTGACCCTCCGCTGCTAGTTTCCACCGCCGTTGTCGCCGTAGCAATCCACCAAGTTAGGGTACGGATTTGACCCTCTGTGCTTTCCATTGCTCTGATTCTTGCACAAAGTATGATTCCATTGTTCTTCCCACGTATGAGATCAATATATCCACCAAACAAATTCCTTAGAATAGACTTTATGCAAAAACTTAGGGTTGGGTTTCCGATGAACCCATACCGGACCGACCGATCTGAGGATTTCGGTCACACCGATTGGCCCTGGCCATTGCACAAGTACAACTCGGTCTGACCGAAGTGTACTGATTGGTGAGACCAAAATCACTTTCTTCGTGAAACACTAGCATCTTGGAGTCACTGAACTGCATTTTGGTCTAACCGAAACTGCACGTTTAGACTCTGTAAGTGCTTCGGTGTCACCGAGTTTGTCAAATCTGTAGCTCCTAAATGCTTTCTGCAAAAAACTAAAGTTAAGTTTTTGTCTCAATATTTTTTGCAAAAATAAGATGTACTTTATGATGCTCATCTACTCTATCCACACCCAACTATTCATAGGGTCAGTTCAGCTATGTCAGAGGCCAGTAACAATCAGAAAAAGTCTGAAGGGCAGCTCAATCTCAGTGAGGGCACTAGTCCCTCTGGCAGCTATGATGAGGGGAGTAAGAGCACTCCGAGCAATTTGCCTAAGGAAACTACTAGGCAAAGGAAGAAAAGGACATCTGAATCTAAGGATGAAGATTTTGTGATTGAGGAGGAAGTGACCTCCAAGAAGAAGGTACTCAAGAAAGAGTATGCTGCTGCTGCCACAAAGCCAGGCCTAACAAGGTTCCTGCAAAGGGACTCCAATGTCCAAGGCCAGAGCCTCAACTCAAGAAACCATGCAGTTTACCCTTGAGCCCAGAGAGGAAGCAGAAGCTGCTGGTGGAAAGAAGAGGAAGGAAAGGGTCAGGAAGACCATTGCCAGAGTGACTGGCAAACCATCCATGATGATGGATGAGGAAGAAGAAGAGGAGGAGGAAGATCCTGCTGCACCTCCTGCCAAGACACAGAAGCTAATGGGGGGTGCCATCAGGACTGGGGATGCTCCTTCTAAGCCCAAGTCTGCCCCCAAGCCTTCTGCTCCAGCTCAAGCCCCAAGACAACAGCTCCCAAGAGATCAACAAGGAATATATCAGCTGCAGAAAAGAACAAGGCCCCAGTGCCTGAAGTTCAAGAAGAAGAAGAGCCACTAGTGCTCAGGAAACTCAAGCCCAAGATTCCAGACCACAATGATGATCATCCTGTGGTAGAGAACATGAAGTTGAGAAAGGATACAGGTCTGAGACTTTGGAGGAAGAATGATCCTTATGCCACCAGGAGAAGGACTGATGTGGACTATCGCTTTCACACCAAAGAACAGAAGGACTTCTATGAGACTATCCTATTGGACAAGAAACCCATTGTCTGTGACATGAAGTGGGTGGACTAGAAATACATTGACTCCAATGAAGACAACTTTCCTCATGTGCATGAAAGCTTCAGGATGAATGGTGTTGACAAATTTGTTGGTCAGAAGTTGACAAAGTGGAACGATGAAATGATAATGCAATTCTACTCCACAGCCCACTTCTACCCTGATGGTAAGATAGTGTGGATGACAGAAGGAACCAGATATCAGTCAACAATCTCGGGATGGGCCAATTTCATCAATGCCCCCGACGAAGCTAAAGATGATCTTGATGTGTACAGTAAGCCTAGGAAGGATCACAACTCCATGGCTAACATGTACAAGCCAATCCCTGATGCAGCATTGGAGACACACAAGTTTGGCTCTATATATTATTTTCTTGTCGGTTTGACTACGATAAACACTATCTTGAGGCACACTTTGTTGCCCAAGTCTGGAGATCGCAGGATGATATGTGGTCACTCCATGAACATGCTACACTTGTTTGATGTTCCACATAAATTCAAGGTGATGAGTTTGATTGTAGAGACTGTGAAGAGAATAGCAGCAGACCAGAAGAGGTCTGGTGGATATGCCCCTCACATCACCTTGATCAACTCCAAGATGGGAACCGGGACATATCTACTGGACAGAGAGCATCTCCCCTGAGGCCAGACTTTGAGGACAACGAGGTTGTCTTGGATGCTTCACATCCTACTTGTGTAGATGCCTAGGAGAAGTAGAGAAAGCAATGGCTGCAAAAGCAGCAAAGGCAGCAAGTGCCCCAGATGCTTCAGTTGCAAATCTCAAGACCAAGCAAGATCAACTCAGTTATCTGCTTGAGGCCACCGTGAGAATTAAGAAGAGCTTGGCCACCTTGTCTCAAAACCAGGAGAGTCTTGAGAGGATTATTGAGACTAAGTTTCATGACCTAGATGTGAAGCTCACTGAGATTCAAACTGTTGTGGAGAAGCTTCAAGAGGATGCTGAGGATAGGGATGATAGACGAACAACAGACACATTCCAGAGAGTGCCAAGGGCACAAAGATCATCAGCTGTGCTAGTTCCCAGATACTCCAGGACTACCACTTCAGCACCTGCAGCCACTGCCACAGTTGTACATCCAGTGTCAACTCCTCCAGCTCCACAGACTTCTTAAGAGGCATTTGTAGATGCCCTCCTCTCCATGCCATCTACACACATCGGAGCAACAAGCCAGAAGACCCCTTCAGGAACTCCCGGAGATCCTGGCTAGAGTGTCGTATAGATCTATACGTTTTCAATCTTTTTGGTAACTCGTTGGCAAAGGGGGAGAAAGTGTATAGATCATAGGCTGAGAGAGCGAGTGCCTCTTGCTTTTTGTTGGTTTCTTTTGCTACTCTTGCTACTTTGGTCATTTGGTTGTTTGATTCCTATGCTACAATTTTAGCTATGCTCGTGAGATACTTATGTGATCATGTGTTTGATCATATTACGCTTAATGTGTGCTTGCATACTTATATCCATGAATATTTGTGTATGATCAATCACTTGTATCTTTGGTGATGAGTGCATGTTATTTAACTCTTATCATTATGAGCGCTCCACCAAGATGTATGTGACATGGAAGAGTGACCTATGATCCTAATTGATTGTGCATTTGCATTCAAAAGCAAGTTTTAAATAATGCACAAATTTAGGGGGAGCTCTTGCTTATCACATACTTCTCAAAGCGACAATATATTTCATTCATTTTATCTTTTGTCGAAGCTTTGATCTATATGTTGTCATCAATTACCAAAAAGGGGGAGATTGAAAGTGCAACTAATCCTCGGGTGGTTTTGGTAATTCATAACAACATATAGATCATTGAACTAATATCCATTCAAGTTACATATTTTAGAAAGTTCAATGAATGGCATGGCATGGACTAGAGATGTGGAGCCCTCAAAATACTAAGGAAACATATTGGCAAAATCTCAAGACTCTTCATTTCTATTTTAGTGATCCAAGATCACATTGAGTCCATAGGAAAGCCAACATTATTAAAAGGGGATGAGGTGTTGCTTAATGGTCTACTTGCTCAAAGAGCTTAGTGATGTCCAAGATCACATTGAGTCCATAGGAAAGCCAACATTATTAAAGCCCTCAACCACTTTCTCATTTCTAAATATGTCCAAAACTCAAAGTCAAACTCGGCCCCACCGAACTGTTCTATCCGGCGCCACCGAGTTCATTTGACCTAGCCACTGCCAGAAACCCTAACACCTCGGTCACACCGATATGGATCTTGGTCTCACCGAGATGGCCTTGCAAACTCTCTTTTGCTTGTTGCAATTATTTTGGTCTCACCGAAATGTGCAATCAGTCCCACCGAGTTTGCTTGAACAACTCTCTGTTTGCTCTTTGCTGAAATCGGTCTCACCGAGTTCAAGCAATCGGCTTCACTGAGATGAGGTTTTGCCCTAGCCCTAGCACATCGGTCCCACCGAGTTGTTCTAGTCGATACCACTGGGATTACTAACGTTCTCATTTTGAAATGAATCGGTCACATCGAGTTTTCTATTCGGTCTGACCGAGTTGGGTCAAATGTGTGTAACGGTTGGATTTTGTGTGGAGGCTATGTATACCCCTCCACCCCGTTCTACATATGTGAGAGAGACATCAGAACGTGCCTACACTTCCGGCCTACATTTTCTGAGAGAGACGCACCTACTCATGTGTTGAGATCAATATATTCCAATCCAACCACAAGAATCTTGATTTCTATCCTTCCCAAGTTGCTTTCCACTCAAAATATCTTTCCACCATATCCAAATATGTGTGAGAGAGTTGAGTGTTGGGGAGACTATCATTTGAAGCACAAGAGCAAGCAGTTCATCATCAACACAACATCTATTACCTTTTGGAGAGTGGTGTCTCCTAGATTGGTTAGGTGTCGATTGGGAGCCTCTTACAAGATTGTGGAGTTGAACCAAGAAGTTTGTAAGGGCAAGGAGATCGCCTACTTCATGAAGATCTACCCGAGTGAGGCAAGTACTTCATGGCCGATGGCAATGGTGGGATAGACAAGGTTGCTTCTTCATGGACCCTTCGTGGGTGGAGCCCTCCGTGGACTCACGCAACCATTACCCATCATGGGTTGATGTCGGATTTCTGGAGGAACTGGTCCTGAAAGGATGATTATCTGAAAGATGCAGGAATGCGTTGGTGATCTCAGTATGAGGGAGGAGAGGGCGACTCCGGAGGCGACCGGAGTGGCGACCGCGGGGCGGCCACCCCCATCCCCTGGGGTATGACGGCGGGTCGGAGGCCGGTCCTGGGCTCTGGCCGACTCCGATGAAGACAATGCCGACGGTGACAGGGATGCGTCGGCGGCCTCCCCGCCGTCGCCGACGTCATCGGATCTCATCTGCGAATTTTTTAACTCCGGCTATGATGAAGACGAAGTGGCCACCACGGTCGACAAGATATTGCCTCCCGACGATCTGGCTAGGGTTGGACTTCACGAGGGAGAGAAGAAGGAGATGGTCCGTCGTGTAGTTCATCGGAGGACGGCGGCAACGGCGATCAGGCCATGGAAGGGCCCCCTACCTAAGGTAAGTATTCCGAACCTAACGCTCTTCGATTTGATTAGTCCGAAGACATGGATTACGGTTAAGAAAAGGAAGAATGTGCGTCGGAAAGCGGCCGGACCGGCGCCAGCGGTGGCCGCGGCGGTCACGCCGACGATCCCGGGGATCGGGATCAGGGCGGCTCAGGAGGCGCGTTTGAAATCCATCTTGGGCCGTGATGGGCCAGTTCTGAAAATTTCTTTGCCGCAAGCTGCTGGGTCGGAGAAAGCTGGGTATGAGGCCCTGGCTATTCCGGTACCCACAGATATCGCGTGCACCGACACATGCAGCGTTTTGGTCGATCGATCTACGTGTGCTTCATTGTCGCTTGCTAGGGTTCGTCTGCGCGGGAGGCCGGGGTTTCGTTCCTACGGTTCTGGACGTGCGAAACGAATACCGCCCCTCCTTGTGATGGCTGGCCGTGGGGCGGGGGGGGGGCACCAGGGAAGAAACCTCCTCCGGCCGTGACCGCTGTTGGCCGTAGCGGGGTTGCGCCGCCACCGACTGCTTCTGGGCATGGCGCCGCGGCTCCTCCGTTGGTCGCCGGGGCGGCGCAGGCCAACGCTGAGGTACCCCGGCACTCGGCCGACGGTGCCGGTTGTGGGTCAGGGCGGACCACCTCTTTGTCCCCAGACGACGACGACTAGGCCGCCGGTGCCAGCAGCGGGTCGGGGCGGGCCTCCTCTTGGACCCCGGCCGACGGCACCGAGCCCGGCAGGGATTGCTTCTGCGGGGCGGGGCGGAGCGCAAGGTCCAAGGCCGGCTATGCCCGCCAACCAAGTCGACACGACCGGTAATTATCCTCGGGATGCGCCGCCGCCTCATTACATTGCGAGGCCGGTGCAAAAACGGCCTGGCCCGACGCATTCGCATGCATCACCGCATCAGAACGCTGCTGTTGGAGGGACTAATGAACCGCCCCGGGAACAGTGGGGGGGGGGGGCGATGGTCACAATGCATATGGGGAAGGCCAACACCGTGGTTCGTCGTCGACGGGAGGTAGCCACGGATATGCTTGGCAGAGTGATGGTTCTGATGAGAGACCTTTTCTCGGCCCTCAAGGTGGTTTTGTTGAGGGGGCATCTGGCCCTGACTACCGGCAGCGAGGTGGATACCGGGGTCCTCGTGGTGGTCGAGGTCGGTACCATAACCGGCAGCCCCCTCCACCTGTTGTTGCCGAGCAGTCGACCTCTGTTGTGGCAGCCAATCCTGGTCAGACGTTGGATTTGTCTAGCCAGGCTATGGACGTCGTGACGACGCTGGCCAACGCTGAGGTACCTGGGACTGTTGTCGGTGTCAAAACTGGCGGATCTCGGGTAGGGGGTCCTGAACTATGCGTCTAAGGTCAATGGTAACAGGAGACAGGGGACACGATGTTTACCCAGGTTCGGGCCCTCTCTATGGAGGTAATACCCTACTTCCTGCTTGATTGATCTTGATGAATATGAGAATTACAAGAGTTGATCTACCACAAGATCGTAATGGCTAAAACCCTAGAGGCCTAGCCCGTATGACTATGGTAATGTATATATCCCCCCCCTCCGGACTAAGTCCTCAGGTCTATATAGACACTGGCAGGATCTAGGGTTACACAAGGTTGGTTACAAAGAAAGGAATCAACATATTTGGTCGCCAAGCTTGCCTTCCACGGCAAGGAGAGTCCCATCCGGACACAGGTGCAGTCTTCGGTCTTCGTATCTTCACAGCCCATCAGTCCAGCCCATGGCTAACAGGCCAGACGCCCGAGGACCCCTTAGTCCAGGACTCCCTCAGTAGCCCCTGAACCTGGCTTCAATGACAAGGTATCCGGCGCATAGATCTGTCTTCGGCATTGCAAGGCGGGTTCTTCCTTCCGAATTCCAAGATAGTCTTCGGACATATTGATCATGTCCGGACCTGTAACATAAGTTTTGTATACTTCCACAGTGGGCATAATAATTTATAAATCCAATCCACTGACAACTATCTAGCACGACGTTACGTCACCGTCGGGACATTATTTTAAACTTTTTGTTAGCCCCGGGTTTCGAGGCGTGGCTTTATTGGCACGTCTTATCCAAGCTGAGATCATGTCCCCCTTATTAAGGGATTCTTATGAACACGGACGTGGATTACCCAACCGTCTCTGTGGTACAACTCCTTGGAAATAGGCAAGCCTTAAGGCCCAGGAGTAGGCGTTTAGATACTCACGGCTTTTATAAAGGGGTGCACACCCGTCTCTTTCTCTTCCATGTTTCCTTCTTCCTCAGCCCTTGCTATCTCGAGTTCTAAAACCCAAGTTTCAACCACTACAAGCCCTTGTTATGTCCGGATCCAGCCTTCCTGGTCGGTGGGTGCTTTTTCTGTTACAGAGGAGGACATTGCGAAGCTTAGCGCGGCAAGATATCTGACTGCAGAAGTTCTCCATCGGCTCCCTGCCGAAGGGCAGTTTATCCCCACCCCCAGATCCGGCGAGAAGGTCGTGTTCATCTCCCACTTCCTCCGAGGTTAGGCTTTGCCCTTAATCCCTTTGTTCGAGGGCTCATGTTCTACTACGGGCTGGATTTTCATGATCTGTCCCCGAACTCTGTTCTGCTTATCTCAGCGTTTATCGTTACGTGCGAGGCCTTCCTTCGAATCCCTCCACGCTTCGGCTTGTGGCTTAAGACTTTCCACGTGAATCCGCGGATGATAGGGGGAAGCAGGCGGAGTGTGGTGGTGCCACCATGAGCAAGCTTAATAGCGATCTTTGGCTAAAAGGATCCTTCACCGAGTCCTCCGACTTATGGCAACGGGAGTGGTTCTACATCACCGAGCCCCGTGGCTCCAAGTGGGCGGCCACGCCTGTGTTCCGACCCAGCCCTTCGATCCAGATCGCATCACGGTTTAATAAGGGGTTGGACTGGGGATCAATTGATGAGGTACAGACTCTTCAGAGCCGCATAAGGAGCCTCCTCGAGAGGGACATTGATCTTATGAATGTTATTCAAGTAATGCTGGTCCGTTGGACCTTGCCGTGCCAGAGGCGACCTCTCCGCATGTGGGAGTTTAATCCCGAAGAGCCGCGGACACTTCAATACTTCTTCGGCACTACGCACAAAGGGATGTGGAAATTATTCTTCAGGAAATGAAAGCAGTGGCCGGATACTACCGAAGGCATCGGCCTTGACTATAACCACCCGGACACCACGGTAAGTACCCGTCCGCCCAACACCTCATAATCAGGTATCCTGTGGTAAGACACTAAGCAAACCATCTCTTTTCATGGCTGGATAAAGAAAGCGGAACGGATTAAGTGTCCAGCCCCTCTTCCCGAAGACTCAGTGGACTCCGTGCTAACAAGGATGCTGGCACCGGCACCGTATCAGGCGCCGGCGGAGGAGGGCAAGGAGGAGAGTGCGAAGACCAGGGATGGCCTTCGTTCTGAAGGTAAATTAGACACCGAGTCCGGGGAACTTGACATTTCTTCGTCCGAGGACAAAGGCGAAGGAGAGGCAAGCATCCCTTCTCCATACAGGAAGAAAAAGGCCGCCTCCGAAGGTTGGGAGGAACTGACTCCCAAGAGGGGCAAGATGCCATCGTCCGGTGGCTCGGGATTAGAAGGCGACGCCGTCGAACAGCTCCGTCGTGAGGACAGGCCTTCGACCAAATCGTAAGTAAATCCGGGGTGCTTTAATCACATCTCGTTCCTTTCCTGTTATCGAAGTGACACGTAATATTCACGTGTGTCTTAACAGTTCGGCGCAGAGTGTTCCTGAGCGATCCTCTTCTTTGAGAGATCTTCTCCCAGAGATGATGGAAAGCGAGACGCCTCCCTCGGCCTCCTCGCCCAATAAGGCGGACGACTCCGAAGTGTCGTCTCGGAGGGTTTTTCTTGATTGACAAGCGGCGCGAGGGACGAAGGAGGCAGTACCCGAAGGTGAGCCTCCGATCATCCGGGATTCGGGGGCCAACAATGAAGGCCCCGAACTATCCGGCTTTCAACCAGCGATGATTCTGGAGATGAGTGAACAGGTTCCTTCAAAGGATGGTCGTGCTCCTACAGCGGCTTCCGGAGACCCAGCGGCGCTGGATATGTTGAGGGATATGCTACGAAAGGCATATGTGTCGGAGGAACAGCGTACCTTGATGGGTACGGTGGTTGAGAGGATTCTATCCGCGAAGAGCGGATTGAATGAAGCCTTCATGAGCTTGATGTGGCAGGGGATGTAATGTAATATTTTCAACTATTTTCGAGGTTTGTGATGTAATATTTTCAACTATATTTCATTTGCAACATGCACCTGTGTATGGTAGTAGCCCCTGAGACTCGGGTTGGCTTCCCTTGGGAGGCGATCCGAGGATCAAAAAGATATGCTCAGGGAATAATCTGGTTAATTGGAACACAGGTTGTGTCGCCCTTGACGACTTCCCGGACTACAGAAGTTGCCGAGATGCAGCGGAAGCTTGATGTGGCAGGGGATGATATTTCGTTAATCAATAGGCGTCTTAACGAGTCGCAAGGTATGTATTTGGAGCAGTCATTACACATAAGTGTTTATAATATAAGCGTGACGCTGAAAATTGCATACTGGTATATGCATGGCTGCAGATGGTGCCGCCGCCGTTGAGATTCTTCGGGCGGAGCTAGCCCGGGCCAAGGAGCAGGCCTGATTTAGTAATGCGGCTGCCGAAAAGGCATCGGCCGAGTTAAAGGCCGAACAGGCTGCTCGGCACCAAGACGAGGAGAAAATATCCACGATGGCGCTCGAACTAAAAAATGCCGCTAGCCACTGTGAATTCCTCGAGAAGGAGAATAAAGCCAAGACGGCTGATCTTGACAAGGCCTTGCGAGAGGCGAAAGAAGCGCGGTCCGAATCCAGAGCGGCCCGTGAGGAGATCCGACAAGCTGGGGAGATTGCGGCTGGTAAGCCCTTTTTATTACAGACTAAGTTCGGCGATCCGAATTATGCTCGGCTTAACCAAGTGTGGAGCTCTCCAGATGTGTTTTTGGACTTGCCGAAGAGCTCTTCCGATGCGGTGTAGTTTTACCAAGCGCAAGAGGGATATGCAACGGAGAAGCTTTTTTGCTCACAGTTTGGTGCATCAAACGCACTATGCTGCTGAATGAACAGATGTCCCAATGGGCCGAGCTTCATAGGATATCCGGCGCTGCCATGAAGAACGTCATAATCCAGCTGTGGCCGACTGAGCCTATTCCGAATAGCTACTTCGGCTTGGTACAGCGGCTTGCTGATGTGGTGCCGCGTATCGACGCCGTTAAGCAGTCGGCGTGCATTGAAGGTGCATGGATGGCCTTTGCCCGTATCAAGACATATTGGGGGAAGATGAAGGCCATCGATGTTGCGGCGAAGGGTCCACCCAAGGGCAAGGCCCATCACGCACCAGAGCATTATTTTGAGGACGTCTTAGAAGCTACCCGCTTGATAGAGGGTCAATGTTCGAAAGACAAAATATTCGAGTGAAGTGTATCCGAATTGTAAAAGACAATTTTTATAATCAGTCCATATTTTTGTTTTGCCTAAAAGGCTTTTGTTCCTCCTGTGTGTTGGTGTGGAACGACACCTATGGGATCACAAGAATCCCTACTACGGTTGCCGGGGCGCGGGGTTGCAAGAAGAGCAGGGCTAGTAGACAGCACAAAGATCGTTTACCCAGGTTCGGGCCGCGAGGATGCGTAAAACCCTAGTCCTGCTTTGGTGGGTGTATTTCAGAGAGTTCTTGAGCTCTCGAACTAGCTGTGGTCAGTGCGTGGTTCGAAAGAGCCGAATCCCTCTCCAGTATGCCATGGGCCTTCTTTTATAGTCGGAAGGGGCTGCCACAGTGGCACACAGGAGGTGGAAAGGCGTACAGTGCCCTGAGCTTATCGCTCGTATTACATGACAAGACACATTTAATGCGTAGCTTAGGTGTCCCCTTGCTTTATTGGGGACGGGGGCGAGGCCCGTCCCGTCCGTCGCCGTTCCTCCTTGCTTTGACACGCGCCCTGGCCAGTGAGGCGCGTGGTGCCATGTAGGCAGGCAGGCACCTGAGGTGGCGCAGTGGCAGAGCCTTCACGAAGATCTGCATGCCGCCATGCAGGCGCTCGATGAGTTGGCCTGGGAGCTGCATGTTGCCACGCAGGTGCCCGCCCAGCTGGTTGGGTTGGTAGCTGCATGTGAACGGCGGTGGAAGCTTGGTTGGCGTGGGCCTGGCGGTGGCCCTGCTGGCGTCCTTGGTGAGGGCCTTGCCCGGTGGCCCGGCAAGGGTCTTGCCGTGTGGCCCGGCAAGGGTCTTGCCGTGGCGCGCTGTTGTCCCCGGCAAGGGCCTTGTTGGGGGTCTGGTGGCCTTCCTCGGCAAGGGTCTTGCCGAGGATCGTCGTCTTCTAATCCTCATGTGATCTTGAATATGTCTTCACAAAGATCTGCATGCCACCACGGAGGTGCCTCCCGAGCCCTGGCCCAACGTGATGTTGGAGACCGTGGGCTCAAGGGTGGCCCGCTCTGTTGGTGCGAGGCGAGCTGTCTCGGCAAGGATCTTGCCGGGGCTGCTGAGGCTGCCCCGTCAAGGGTCTTGCCGGGGGAACCTGCTTCGTCCCTCTGCTCTTTGTGGTCTTGATCTTGGCGTTTCTCTTATTATCTTGGGCTTTGGTCTTACCTTGGCTCACCTCCCCTGTTCTGCTTGGCGTGACCGTAGGCGCGGCTCCGACTGCCCGTGCACAGGTATAGGGGTACAAAAACGCACCCCTCTTTTTGTACACCGACAGGAGCCCCCGGGCCTGGGCCACACATAAGCGCGACACGTTGTTTGGCCAGGCCCAAAACAGTGCGCGGGTAGGCGGGGCGGTTTTTACCGCGGTAAAACTTTTCGCGCGTTGCGCTTCCCACAACCCGCGCGCGCGGCGCGGCGTGGAGGGGTGTGCGTGACGTGGGCGGCATGCGTGGGGCGGTTTCCACACGCATGCGTCACATCGCAGTAAATGGGCAGCGCGCCCCGCGGCTTCCCCATAAATAGGGATAACCGCGGGTGCGCTGTTCCTTTTACCCTTCGCGCAACCCCAATCTCGGAAACCTCCGCCTGCCTTCCTCTTCTTCTCCAAGCTTCGTTCCTGCTCGCCGCCGTTGCGCTTCCGCGGCCCTCTGTCCTGCCCTCCTCCCCCAACAGCCATGGTGCCAAAATCCACCAAGGGCAAGGGAGTGGCTAAGGACGCTGGAGCCGGGGAGCCGCCGGAGAGTGCGCTGGCGGTGCAGCGGACGCAGTCCGCCTTCTTCCCCTCGACAGTTGACGTGTTCGAGCTTCGGGACTCCTTCAGGCCCCTGTCGGGAGTGAAGACGGGGGGGGGGGGAGTTCGGGGCATCCAGCCATGCGTGTCATCCCCGCTGACTGCACCGAGGCTGCCCCAAATCGGTACCCCTTCTTTGTCGATTATTTTTCCTGCGGGCTCTGTCCTCCCTTCTCCGATTTCTTCAGCGATGTCATGCATACCTTTGGCTTCCGCCTCCTGGATTTTACTCTGAATGCGGTGGCATGCATGGCCCTTTTCGCACATCTTTGTGAGGGCTTCGCCGGGGTGCACTCCAACACGGCGCTCTTTCGCCATTACTTCTCCCCTCGGATCCAACCAGGGGGCGCCATCTCCGATTGCATTGCCTGGGTCTCAAGATCCAAGGGGGCGTATCCGGAGGGCGCCATGAAGGAGAGGTGGTAAGAATGGCGGGGTCGGTGGTGCTGGATCGAGGAGAAGGACCCGCCGGCGTTCTGCGAAGTTCGCCGGGCGCCGCCGGTCCACAGAAGCGATTGGAGCGACGTCGATGCTGACGACGAGAAGCTCACGGTCGCCACCACCAAGATCCTCCGGCTCACCGAGGCCGGCCTCACCCTTGAGATGATCGGGGTGGACTTCATCCGCCGCTGGATCGCTCCACTGCATAACAAGGGGAGGCCAGCCTGGCTCTTCACGAACCCCGCGGACATCATGCGGCTTCGTCCCGGCCTCGACCACAATTTCACAGTGATGGGGCACGCCCATTTCTGCCAGCAGCTCTTCCAGCTTGACGTGGGCTGCGACGGCGAGGTCGAGCGGACCGGCAAGGTCGCGAGGGCCGCCGCGAAGGCCGGCAAGGTCCTCAAGGGGCCTCTGTTCAAGCTGCCGACGGGGGTGGACCCGTTGTGCAATAACTCGCGCCGGTCCGATATCATTGCCATGATGCCGGACTGCAACGCGCATGGCACTGACCCGAGATGGAAGGAGCCGGAGGACGCCGAGGTGCAGCAGTTCTTTGACACTCTGCACGAGGGGTACGTCAACGCCGACGCCGAGTGGCTGCTTGTCCAGGACACCACCCAGGCGGAGCTGGACTACATCGCCACCAGGGCGAGGGAGGCACAGCTTGCCAAGGAGGCCGGCAGCGCCGGAGGTGTGGAGGACAAGGCCGCGACGGCCGTGGAGGAGGAGGAGCTCGCCCGGTGGGCGGCGGCCGCCGGGGGAGCCAGCAGCGCCGGCACCGAGGCTCCTCTGGTTGAAGATGTGACCGGCGAGTCGTCGGAGGAGGAGGCCGAGACCACAGGCCCGACGCTGGCTATGGGGAGAGGGCGAGTCCTGCGGCGGGCCAGTTCTGGCGAGTCGGTCCGTCCCGGTAGGGCTGCGTGGCCACAGCTGACCTTGGAGGGGTCCGGGCGCCACATGAGGGCCGCAGCGGCAAAGAAGCCGGCGAAGGCCGCGGTGAAGAAGAAGACAGCCGCCCCTTCTTCGTCCACGCGTGTCCAGACACCACCTTCTTCTCCTCCTCCGGCGGATGTTGATACGGAGGTTACTTTCGATTATGGATCCCTCAGCCCGAGGAGGAAGAGGAAAACAGCAGAGGAGGAGGCGGACGACGAGTAAGTGTCTGGTTCCTTTCCGTTATCTCTGCCTCCTCAATTTGTGTTGGTCGTCTTGACTTGTCTTCATCTTTGCAGGGACGTGGAGACACTGGCCCAGAGAGTGAAGAGGGCCAAGGTCTCGGCGGGTGGCCAGCCCCCAGTCGGTACTTCGGGGCCGCCACTGGTGGTCTTGAGTTGCCCGGACAGCACCCCCGGCATAGCCCCCAGCGTAAGTTCATCATTCTTCCCCTGTCGACATGTGTCAGGGGCACGACACTTTGGTGCTGACCTTGCCAGGTATGGAGGAGGAGAGCAGCAGCAGGAGGAGCCACAGAGGGCTACTCCCAACACGCCGCCCGCATCGACCATGCCGCCCCGAGGGGCGTTCCCGGCAAGGGCGCCAGGCACCGAGCCCACGCACATGGAGGAGGAGGAGAACTTGGGCGCCGGCGGCTTTGCCTCGACGCCAAATGTTGGCGGGGAGGGGACTTCCGTTTCCCAGCCGGGTACTGGCACAGGTAAGTCATTCGTCGTTCGTCCCTGCTTCTTTTTCTTTCCGCTCTTGGTCCTGGCCTTGCCTCACCCCCTTCTTCGGCGTCCAGATTCCTCCTCGGTGAACCCAGAGGACGTGGACGCCGTCATCGAGGATGTCGCCAAGGCCGCCGAGGCGGACGCCGAGAAGATCGCCGCCGAGGAGGCCGCCAAGGGCGCTGCCGAGGACGCCACCGAGGGGCCTACCGGGGAGGCCGGTAAGGCTGCCGCTGAGGAGACCGGCAAGGGGCCTGCCGGAGAGGCCGGTGGGGCCGCTGCCGAGGAGGAGGAGGAGGAGGTGGCTGATGACCAGCCTTCCTCTTCTGCTGCTTTTGGCTCCGGCAAGTACCTGAGGGTGAGCGACGACTTGTTCGTCCACCTTCCAGGCGCGTTGAGCACCAGGACACCCATTGAGGGAGAGGTGTTCGACGACGATGTGCTTGCCGCTGCCGGGCTTGAAGTTGTCGACGAGCCAATCGTTGGCGGCGACTGTTCGCAGGAAGAGCGGCTCCTCCAGGCCATGGGCGCCAGCTTCCGGAAGCTCCAGGCGCTCCACCGCGCCCGCCTGGACAAGGCTAAGTCCAGGACGGCGGTGGTGGAGAAGGCGGAGGCGGACCTCCAGAAGCGCGTTGCCGAGACGCGGGACTGGTTCCGCGAGGCCCACAAGGATCTCAAGGCTGCCCAGGGCGAGCTGGCCAAGCGCGACGTGGAGCTCACCATGAAGCTCGCCGACGTCGAGAAAGCTTAAGAGACGGCGGGGAACTTGGCCACGGCCGCCGAAGCCGCCCGGACCCAGCACGAGGCCGCGCTGAACTCCCAGGAGGAGGACCTCGCTGCACGCGAGGAGAAGCTTGCCGCCATGCTTCGCGGCAAGGATGCAGAGGTGGAGAAGCTTGTCTTGCAGCGGACCAGTGAGCTGGAGCAGAGGCACAAAGAGGCACTCAATGCCGAGGCCCAGGTCCACGCCTGCAAGGTGGAGGAGTTGGAGGTGGAGTGCGACGGGCTGAAGGAGCGGGCCCTGAAGCTGTCCCAGGAGAAGGACACGCTTAATAGTGCCCTGACAGAGGCGCAGGGCGCGGTCGTCAGCAAGGCTGGGGAGCTCTCCGAGGCCAACAACTCCATCAAAGACCTCAAGCTGAAGCTGGAGGGTCTCGAGAAGGTGCTGTCGGAGGCCAAAACCCGAGAGGGAACCCTGGCCAAGGAGCTGGAGGCCGAGAAGCAGCTGCGGAAGAACGAGGGCCTCAACTTCGCGGATCACGTGGAGGGCGAGAACCGTTGGCTCGATCGCCTCGCCACCGTCGCCAACCAGGCCGCCGCGCAGCTGGCCAACATGGGGATGCCGGACGTGAGGTATGTCCCGGAGCGGAGCGTGAGAGCCAATTGCAGCCTGACCATGTTCTTTGAGAAGGTTGTCGGCGCTCTAGAGCGGCTCCACGCCCACCGGGCGGCCTCACTGGCCGACGAGTCCCGGAGGCTTTGCTAGGGTGCCATGACGAAGGTTCTCACCAAGGTGGCGCACTAGTACCCCGACCTCGACTTCGACGCCGCGCTGGAGAGCTTGCCGGAGGGTACTGACCTCGCGCCGCTCAGGAAGCGCATCAAGCCCATCATCAGCCGAGTCGGTAAAATTCAGAGGGTGGAGGGCCAGCGCCGGGATTAGGCATCCCATTCTTTATCGCCGCTACAGGTTCACAACCAAGACAATCTCTAGTTAGAACAGCAGCAACAATTCGATGTAATATAACTCTGCAGCACTTTCAGTATTAAGCATGTTATTTTCCTGTTCGATTTTCCTTTGTATATCCTCCCTACGTTACAAGCTAGGTTCGCCGGCGTGTAAACCCAAGGCGGCGTCTTGGGGATGGATCCCCATTGGCCTACCGGGTGTGCTTGTTGCCGGGCGAACCACCTTGCCGCCCTTAGCGCGGCCGCCCGAACTGTCGAGCTTGACTCGAGTCAGAGTCAGGAGCGTTGCCAAGTGCGGAAGGCTACCCCGCCACTCTCGACGCGGCCGCTTTGAGCCATTGAGCGGACTCGAAACAGAACAAGGGCGTTGCCAATTGTGGGAGGGCCCCTTTGCGTGCAGGTTTCTCATACATAGGCGTGATCTCCGAGGACGATAACCTTATGTATAGGAGGAAATAACTCAAACCTCCGAATGACTTAGCTTTTCTCACTAGTTGGAAAAGGCCTACTAGTGGCGCACCAGTTTTGCCTACTAATGGCGCACTACTGGTGCGCCACTAGTACCACGCCACTAGTATTTTTACTAATGGGGCACCACTGGTGCGCCATTAGTATCTGGTATACTAATGGCGCACCACTGGTGCGCCATTAGTATAGGCCACGGTGCGCCATTAGTATTTTTGAATTTTGAAGGCGGGGAAGTAGTAGTGGCGCACCGTCTAACCCCCACCGTGCGCCATTGCTA